>NC_041333.1:19620358-19917858 GCF_004354835.1 Perca flavescens
CAAAATTATCTTTCGTTGGAAATCTCTGATCACATTCCCTTTATATATATTGTTCCTGTTTTCTGAATAAACTACGTATTTTTAAGGCTTTGCTGTTCCTTCTTGTCACACAAAAGGCAAACCGAACACATATAATCGAATCAAAGTGATGAACCATATCTGTGTTATAGCAACAAAGATTTGGTTTGTTTTGTTTTGTTTTAGGTTCATGAGGATCTCCAGGAACTGTTGCTTAACACACGCACACACACACACACACACACACACACACACACACACACACACACACACACACACACACACACACACACACACACACACACAGTTGGGTGGCTTGCTTCCCCGGACTAGGGTTGTGTAAGTTCCTACCAGTGTCTGTGTTTATTCACAGTTCTGGCTCCCTGCCTTGGACTCTTTCTCTATGTGTGTCTCAACAAATTGACCTGTTTCATGTATATAATAGTATGCAGTACATACATGAAAAAACACATACACATATACCCATGTATAGCCTGATGGTGTTTCTTATGTCTTTATACAGAAACTGAATTAGCCAAAGTAGTCGAATCCACTCAGTGAAGTCCACAAAACTAACTGTAAATGGTGCAACAGCTCCCCTCGCTGGTGAATCACACATACAGAGGAATTTTAAATTGTAGTATGGTGTTTTACATAAATGTATTTGTAATGACATTCATTCAAATGCACATAATCTCTTTACATATACATGAATTACCAATAACAATTCTAACATAAAATATAACACAGCAACTTTTCTGTGTAGCAATAAAATAATGTGGGCCTATGATCTTTGACAAGTTGGAAGTGTTACTTTAATACTTTTTAACAACCTGATGGTTAAATTACACATCTACTTAAATGTCTTTTATTAAAAACAGCTCAAATGAATTTAAAAGCACTTTGATAAAGCACTTTACAATATAATTCAAGAGTTGTGTGTACAGCAATGATGGAAAGAGTACTCTAATATTGTACTCAAGTAAAAGTACTTAATACCTAGCTATACCTGCACCCTGAAAATATGAGACAAAATGTTGACAATTAAACAAAATGATAAAATGGGTAGCTCAAATTAAGCATGAATCCTTTATCTATGCTGTCTATAAAGTCACCAGACCCGATTGACGAAAACAGTCATTTTACCTTGCAGAAAATGTTCTACCGCTGCCTCGATCAGTTAGTTAGTTTGTGTTATTGTGTGCCTTTATTTAGCTTTAAGCGAAATAAATATCTTGTGCAAGCTGCTAGTGAAGGCTAACATTACCTGCACTGCTTTTCATAGCAACCGCAATGTGACAATAATGTTCATATTGGCATACTTGATGACCGTTTTATAAAAACAATAGACACAGAGGCTGCAGAATAGGAGGTAGAAGAGTTAATGTTAGTTACTCTACTTAGTGCAGAATTAACATTACCTCAGATACTGCATCATTAGCGCACAGTAGTCATTTTATGATTATATAATACATCAAAAGCAATCCTGTGAGTCATTTGGGTCCAATCCTATATAATCTGTTTTTTACAATCAGATCTCACTGTGTAGTGTGAGGACAGTACAATCAATGGTTGTGATGCTGATTTGCAATCTTAATCCAGCAGAGGTCAGTAGAATAGAGCACATGATAACAAGCTCTCAGTCTGATCACACAGGATGTAAATATTATGTTCCAATTCATCCCAAAGATATTGAATGGGCATGAGGTCAGGACTCTGGAAATGTTCATCTGCACCAAACTTAAAAAACTACCTCTCTAAACACCATGCTTTGTGCTTGGGAACAATGTAATGTTGAAACAGAAAATGGCCTTTCCCAAACCCATTCCACCAAGTTGGATGCACACTATTGTGTAAAATATCACGGAAAGGCATTGGAACTTTATTTTTACAGCAACTGTCAACAAGGTAATACAGAGGTCACATAGTGTACCCCCAGTGTGTCTGTATGTATGTATGTATGTATGTACGTTTGCCACTTTAATCCAAAACAAATGAGTAAAAAGAACTGATCTGAACTCCCCTCCATAACTCTCTAACACTCAGTCATTGTCTCCTCCTGTCTTTGCTACACCTTCTGCAGACATGTGTCACTGTTATCTTGTTTTAAAGCATTATATGTCCTCATCTCTTGCTCTCCTTCTCTGGAGCTTTCTAATTGAATCCACAGGAGTGAATTCCAGTGGGCGAGTGAGGGAGGAGGTGATGTCAGAGTTCAAAGGTCAGGTTGTGACCCCTGCCCTGTGA
Source organism: Perca flavescens (assembly GCF_004354835.1). NCBI lineage: Eukaryota > Metazoa > Chordata > Actinopteri > Perciformes > Percidae > Perca > Perca flavescens. The sequence continues at coordinate 19,622,624 of NC_041333.1, forward strand.
GTAGAACCCTACTGTGCGTTTCTGGATGTGGGGGAATGGTTATCATGTCAATTCATTAGTGAGGTGCTGTGCCTTTAAGTTAATGGTTTGATATGATGTCATTTACTTCATTTGACAGACTTACGTAATAGTCTATGGTGTCCTTTCTGTGTTGGTAAGTATACTTTTACTGAAAATATCCTTAAAAAAACAATAAAGATGGATTTCAAGAATTTACTATATTTTTTCCTACCAATGACAGTCACTATAACTTTTTGGATTACCACAGAATAGATGCTAAGATTGGATGGAAAGGTGGTGCCATTGATTACATCACATACTTACAAACTGCTAAAAGATCACTGCCACCAGGGAAACTTTCTTCCTAAATCCCAAACTCTCTCTGTGAATCCCAAAGGCTCTCTGTAAGCACAAACACACACACACACACACAGAGTGTGAATGGGGCAGGGGGTACATTGTGAGTGAATGAAGGTAGTGAAGGGGGGGATGAAGAAAAGGGGAGGAAAAGAGGAGCAGATGTTCATCAGGTCCACAGACCCCTCTCCGCTCGCCTTAATATGTCAATGGCAATAGTAGCCTTTTATCTGAAGAAGCCTGTGTGGGGCTGTAGAGGATGACTTCACTTAATCATGAGAGTTTCAATAGGCTGTGTGAGTATGTGCCATTCTCTGTTACACACACAGAAGCACCCTGCACTGTCGTCTCGGGGCAACCCCACGGTGCAATGTCACCTCTGTAAATCTCTTCTAATATCAAGCAGATGCTGAATCAGCAAATACTTTCCTAATGACTTGGCTAATTATTTCACGAAGCAAAAGAATGCATCCCATGATCCATCTTTATGCATCTGGTCGATTAATCCCAAATCCGTAGATAAACCTTGCTGTAGAGTCAGTCTCACAAACCCATCTCTTTCCTCCGATTCCTAATCCCTTCCTCTTATTTCCCCTGTTTCTTCTAAATAGCCCCTAATTCTGCCCCTTCATCCCTCTCCTCACCCCCATCTCCTTCCTCCTAACAAGCCCTTCTATCCCACCCATTCACTGCCCTCTGTGTGTGCGTGTGTGTGCATGCGTGCGTGCGTGTGTGTGTGTGTGTGTGTGTGTGTGTACGGGGGTAGAGTCACAGAGGGCGGGCCATTAGTTTGTTAGTTGGTTCTGCAGCTCATTGAGCTCATTGTGCTCCAAAGGCCTTCTAGCCCAGCTGGACTCAACCAAAAGCAAGAACTCTTGTTCAAATATCTCTCCTCCTTTCTCCTTCCTTCCCCCCTCCCCCTTTCCTCCAGAAAACTCCCCCGTCTCTCTCTACTCCCAGTAATCCCCAGCTCACCCAAAAGGGATTTGTTTATGGAAGTAAACTCCACTCGTGGACCAAATAGCTTGTTTACAGATAACACTTGTTTACTTAACCAAATTAACAGAAGGGTCTGCTTACCTCAAGGCACTCATGTTGTTGACATCTTGCTAATGGCTTGTTGTTCACAGTGGTGGTCTTCATCTCAGAGTAAAAAAACAAACACACAGAGCCAACCTCTTAAGACAATGAACTGATTAGGGCAGTGTCTGATTAGCACCCAAAGGTCAGTCGCAGAATAATTAGGCCTAGTTCACACACTTTGAACACATTAAAATACAGGAGTGAACCCAACCAAAATGTACACTGGGTTCCTGGAAGCCACTGCAATGCTCAAATGTGTATTATTGTGTTCAGATGTCACTCAAGATGCATTTAGGATGAATTATGATGTCAGGGGAGAACTGCAGAGAACTACTTTTAATTGGATCTCGACACAATCTGATGTATCTGGACGATACTGCATCAAAACTTTACATTATTATACTGAGGGGCTGGTTTCAGATACAGACACAATAAATAAACTTGTGTTTATTTGTTTATCCTTTTACTAGCTGTGTCTCAATTGTTTTTGTGAGTAACCAAATCGGGTACTCTAGCTATATAATTCAATGTGAGTACACGAATGTTGAAATTACATAAAATGCCCATCCCTTGAAGCCGTGATAAATTAGCCTGAAGTTAATGCTTACCTGTTCAGGAGGAAATTGACCAACTTGGCGTCCTTTTGGGCTCTAAGCTGTCTCCATCTTTCATATACATCTCCAATATTTATCCGGGGCTTGTTACGTCTCAGGGCACGCAACTGTTAGAAACATGCCAGGTCAGGTCAGGTAGAATCTATCTCCGTTGATCCTGTTCGTTTGTTTGCTGCTTTCATGGCTGTACAAACGTTACAACTGTAGCACAGTGGGTTTACGTTTTTACAGGTATATATATTATATATTTTTTTTTTTTAACCTTTATTTATCCAGGTAAGTCAATTGAGAACAACTTCTCATTTGCAACCCGGCCTGGCTGTCAATCTGGGCAGTTGATAACAACACACAGGCCAAAACACAAACTGAAATTTCTTCAGGGAACGGAAATTTCAAAAGAAGAAAATACTAGCATTAGCATTGTTGTCAGAAAAGATAGTATTTCAACTTAGCATGTTTCCTTGATATCTGGTGATGCATTGTGGTCATTTTTGGATTTATTACAGTAAATATATTACACATTGGAACTTTAAGTGTTTCACATAAAATTGATTGATTGATTGAATGATTGACAAATTGATGGCCATTTCTTTAGGAAGATGATAGCAGAGAGCGAAAGGACAGAAAAGAAGGATGACGTGCAATGAAGATCCACTGCAAGATTCAAATGTTGAATCTTATGTCTAAAAGGCACAAGTCCAACGGACACCAAGATACCTCTCGTCCCTTTTAACCACAGATTTCAGTTTTATATACAAATCACAAAAGTCAAAACAAGGCTGACTCAGACAACCTTCAGGCTGTATAGAGTGGACCTATACTGTTACATCATTACAATATTTGGGGGGGATGAGGGTGGTGGGGTGGAAACCCAGTCTGTCAAACACACACACACAAGTATGTATACACACACACAAACACACACTTAATGGGGACCACTTGGCTGGACCGAAACAAAGCTTTTCGGCAGGCTTTGTTCTCAGCTGAACTCGTCTTTTTAAAGGGACTCAGAGTTTTAAGCTGTGGTTTCAAGAACTTTCATATTTTTTTTCTCTTAGTGTGTGTGTGTGTGTGAGTGTGTGGATGCTTTTATTCTAACCATACATGCTTTCACTCTCAGTTTAAGTTAATGCCCCAGTGAGAAACAAACCCCTATATCCGGCCACTGGAAGCACTGAACTGTACAGAACAAACTGAAAGCTGTTCTTTCCTGTAGTTGCAGCCAAATGTTTGCCAACTCGTCAGGCTACTGGGCATGTTGTTGTAATCCTTACAATCCCAGAGGTGTGACAACTTCACTTCTGGCAGACCTGTGTGTGTGTGTGTGTGTGTGTGTGTGTGTGTGTGTGTGTGTGTGTGTGTGTGTGTGAATAGGACTGTCAGATATCCTCATGGCTCCTCCATTGCAGAGCAGAGCCATAAGGGCTCTGCTCTGCAATGGAATTTTTCACACATCCACCTTTAGCCTACCTTTGAAATCAAAGACTTCACTCCTCCTTGTCTGTCTCATGGGGCTAGGCTGTCTCCGGTCTTTTCTACCCATGTGTTCAGTCTTTCTGTCTGCTGCATGTGTTGCTTTTTTTGTCCTTGCAGTTGCCGTTTCTTGCTGGTGTTTGACTGCTTTCTATTTCTTGTGGCTCCCTTTGTTTTATAACCTTTTTTTTTGTTTGTTTTAGCTACTCCCAGTGGCACATCCTCTGTCATCTGATACAGAGTTAATAAATAATTTGGGGAAAAAACATATTCTGCTGCCATCAGACGTTATCATAAAGTATCAGGATTATGGCTAAAAGTGCACATTGCAATAGGCCTAATTATTTTAATATCCAGGATGATATCAAGACAAGACAACACTTCTGGTGATATCAGTGACATGGCCTGCACTTATCAGCAAAGTGCTAGAGCATAGCAGAGGAACATTGTCTGAGATTGGGTGACTAAAATGCAGTTACTAACTTCATACAAACAGATTTTATGGTCAGTATTTTTCAGCAAGCTCAACAACAAAAAATTAATATATTCCTGTGTAGATGTGTGACAAAGAGCATAGCTATTTGTTGGCCTGTGTTAGCTAACACATTAATTCATTCATGCATTATTTTATTCGCTAATTGTGCAGCTGCTAAGAACACAGTATTTCAAACATTACGATGTAAAAGTCTGGATAATCTATTTAAAAAAAAAATTGCCTCCAAGTATTATAAAATGATATAACGTTACCTATTTGTTGCACTGCAATCGTGATGCTAACTTTATAGCTACACTCTAAAGAGAATGATAGCATAATATTAGTGTTCCAACAATGAACCATGGCTCTTCTTTATATTGAAGGAATTCAAAATAGGTTAGATAAAACTACTTTTCATCGAGCTTGGTACCCACATGCAGTTCAGGGACTGCTGGTTCTGGTGAAAACAACTTTGGACAGACTCACAGAGGCGTGGGAGTGGCTAACAGCAGTGTTAGGTTTTAAATCCACACGTGGTCTGGGTCTTGGGCTTGTTTTGCACTGCATACACACAACTGGAAACTTCTGACCAACTCATGCCAGCGAGTTGCCCACGTCTATCACTGCGGGGGCAGACAAGATCGGACGAAACTTTTGCAGCAAAATGCCATCTTTCCCCCTCAACCAGTTTGCTGACCTGGAAGAGATGATGTGCAAGGTAAACGAAAAGCGCAAAGAAAGTTGTGCGGAGCAAAAGTTGGCTATGGGGGTGGTTAACGTTAGCTAGCTAGCTAGCTACACTGCTAACTTTACGCCGTTTGCTCTTTTTATCTTTCCAAGTGTTGTTTAGCGGATGGCCTACTGTTATCGTCTAGTATTTTACCGTGCATTGGCTACCCGTGGCTTTATCGTGTTCTTGACTGTTTTATGTGATCTTAAAATTAAGTCTGTCACAAAGTGAGAGCGTTGTTGAAGTTGATAACATGGGCCCATTAAACCGTCTAACGTTATTAAGTTAACTAACGTTAGCTAACTAGGTTAAATTACCACTGGTGACAGACAGGTTAACGTACAACGTGTAAACTCAGTAGCTTATTAACCGTAGACTACGCCAACAAGTTAAATCAAAACACCACCGTAGACAACCTAACGTTAACAACTTAACTTTATAACTTGTGCTCGAAACAACCGAAAGTCGCCAGTTTAAGTTGTCAAGCTGCGTTCCTAGCATGGAGGGGTGTTTAATGCATTGGATGCTAGCTAGTAAGTATAAACAGGTTGTAAACAAACTAATACTATTTATTTTTCTAGAAATACGAGGGATTTACTGTAACGTTACTTAATGCGCTGCATTGCAATATACATTATCTCGTCCTTGCTTATTTTCATCACAATAGAAGATGCAAGTATGTGCAGGATGCCAGGTTAAACCTTTTTGGTCGTGTTAGTGTGGATTTAAAAATAAATGCATCAGACATTGCTGACTGAAGTACCTGCACCTAACGTTGTAGTGTCTGCATTGTATGACTAAAAAACCTGGAACTTAGGGGTTGACAAAAGTTCATAATGCAAAAGTAAATATTTGACATATGTTTTCATGTATATCTGTATGTGGGTACTTAGTACCCCTAATCCATGAATACAGTTCTCCCATATTTTAATGTATTCTACCAGATATAAAACACACTTTTACATGAACACAGAAATCCCAATGACAAGTGTACCAGGTAGAATGCTTTCTAGACTGGGTGTACAGTTGAAAGCTGGAAAATCAGTGAGCTTAATGCGTCTGTAGACAACATGTTGGATAATTAGGTAAATCTGGGAGGAAAAAACAGTATTATGCATTGGCCACATGTTACTTCCGTAGTGTTCAGTGTGGAACTTGAAAACAATTACGTCCTTGCAATGGTTCATCAACAGCACAAATGTTCATTAATTGTTCCGTAGTTTCTAAGGGAAATGTCAACAGATGTCAATGAATAGAAATGTAAAATCATTGATGGACAAAGAAACATGCCACAGGGATTTTTTTTTTCAACGAAATCCTCAGTATTAATTGTTAAATAAATAAATGCTGAAATTGTGTTGTCTGTTCTCTTTTACAGCAATTACTGAATCTCGATTTGAGGGAGCAAAACGGACCACTACCATCCCTCAGTCTGGCAATGACAACACCAGGGTGCATTGGTCAGCCACGGAGCAACATATCGTTTTCCCTCTCGTCTCTCTCGTGCCTTCCCACTGATCCTTCAGAGAGTGCATTTCTGACCTCCAGCCAGTGGGGGCAGAAGTTAGAAAGCCCTCTGCCCTCCCAGCTCGCTAATTCCACCCAGTGGGGAAAGTCAGGCTTCCTTGCCCAGCGCTCCGTCAGCATGGTAGAGACCAGCAGCACCACAGCAACAAGTGTTGGCTGGCCCGGGACTGACATTACGCAATCCCAAAGTGACATCAGCCACACTGCACTGAACACCAGCTCCTCCTCTTCCACCTCATCCGTTTCCTCTTCCTCATCCCGCTATAAGACTGAGCTGTGTCGATCCTTCAATGAGAGTGGCTTGTGCAAGTATGGCGGCAAGTGCCAGTTTGCTCACGGGCTGGATGAGCTTCGGGATCTCAACAGACATCCAAAATACAAAACTGAGCCGTGTCGTACGTTTCACACCATCGGCTTCTGCCCCTACGGCATGCGCTGCCACTTTGTCCACAACAATGAGGAAGAAAAGAAACACTCCTTCTCTCGCTCCTCCTCATCATCCTCTTCCTCTTCCTCAAGCATTCCCCAGCAGCCACCCTCCTCCTTCCGCTTGCACAGACCTCCTCTTGTCCGACAGAGCTTCAGCTTTGCTGGGTTTCCCTCTGCTCCCCAGCAAGCCCTTCAGCCTGCCCTTAATGCTCACCCTCCTCCTGCCACTGCTTCTTTCACACGCGCTCCATCGGCATCTCCTCCTTCCTGCGCTGACATTACTGACCTCCTTTCTCATGCCTTCCTGGAGATGGACACCGCCTTTGAGGCATCCCCTGCCAACCAGTTGCATCCTCCCATGGGCCAGGCCACTGCAGTAGATCCCCGGTCTCCATTCCTGCCTTCCCCAGACTCCGGCTGTTATCCATGTGGGCTGTCTCCGACTGCCTCCCCTTCCCTGAGGCAGAGTCCCAGTGCTACTGTGGTCTTTTCCGGGCCACTGGGTGCCCGATCCCTGTCCTACACCTCTCTGTCAGACCAGGACCAGGATGGAAGCAGCTCTGCTAGCTCGCTCAGTGGCTCTGAATCCTGCGGTGGCATTAATGAAGTCAACGGCAAACGCCTGGCGGTATTCAGTCAGCTCTCTGTTCCAGAGGATGCTACTGGGTTCTGCATTTAGGCTGCAGTGTGCGGCAGACACATACCTACATACATATTTGCATACATTCAGACACAAACCTGCAGACCCGGGATACTCTGAGACACAATATATGCAGTACACACATATCCACGATCAAGCACACACAGTGCTCACACACAAGAACCCTATAAATGCACACATACCCTCACACACAACCACTGGACTGACAGCTCAGATGTTCTTTGCACCTGTGGCATCAAAGGAAAGAAAGACTTGGTGACCGACTTAGAACGCACAGAGAGATTCACCGATTAGATTTATGTGGTTAAAATGTCACTGTTGTATGCGTAAGGGAAGCCACAGTGATGCTGTAACTAAAATGTGTGTTGCCGCCAAAACAGTACATATTAAGACAGAAGGTAAATAGTGCTAAAGCTGATTTGATGCTTTACCAAAATAGTATGTTGAGATGGAAAATTGCGACTAAGATATTGTAATCACAGTGTGATTGGCCTCAGTGTTGCCTGTTGAGTCCAACCACAGCCTTTATATATTTACCAACATCTTAAGAATGTGAGAAAGCCAAAGACGTCTTTGTAGCTCAAACGTTTTGATTATGCTGGTACAAACACACAATGTTTAGGAATTGTTGATTTTTCCATTAACTGTACACAGTATTGTGTTTATAAGCTGTTGAAACTGTTTTTTTCTCATAACTCTACAGTCTGAGGTTGTGTTTAGATCACTGGGCTCGAACCTGAATGTTACGTTTTTAAACAACTGAAGTGCCTGTTGCGTTATTTACCAGGTCATGTGTTGAAACCGTATTTGTGGGTTTGTTAGGAGAGATGGGTGGAGGGGTGTGAGTCTTTTTATTTAGTCAAGTAAGCTAGTGTTAGTGAGTTCAGGTCTCTTTGTTGTTAAGATGACTAAAAGTGTTCTTCTGTCCCTCGTGCATTATTGACAAACTGCCACCAGTAAAATGCCTAATGACCAAATTGAACCTGCCTTACAGGAGGAGGGAGGAGGACTTAACAGAAAAGCCAGTGGGCTTATCATACTTTTACTTTTAATCATACTTTCTCAAATCACATGTTCATGACATATCGTTAACTGTATGACTTGCTAACTGGAAAAGCAGGACGTGGGAATTGTCTAGGCTTTTGATATAAATGTGTCTGCACAAACGGCAGTGCAGAAAAAGATTAACCCTAAATGAGATGCCATCCCATTATTCTGCATCTTATTTTGTGTAAACTGGTATGATCTGAACTTTGCTTGAGTTGCAAGGCACTTGGTGTAAAAGGAAAGTTTAATTGAGTCGTGATAGTCCTGTTTTACCTCTGGCATTTATCTTAAACTTTGTGGTGCTAATGTGTATTTTAGATTATCTTGAACACTGACATTCCCAGGAGTGTTTTTGTCCCCTCCCTTGTCCACAGGCAGCACTGGTGTTACATTTTTGATAAATATTCTTGTTTTTGTGACTCACCCAACCATATTTCATCTCTCCGTCAGTATTAATTCTTCCTGTTATGGCTTTGTACTGTTATGAATGTGTAGCGTTCCTGGTCTCATGCATGTGAACTGTGCACCCAGATCTGTTGCCTTACTGAGCGAGATCCAGCATTTTGTAGAGTTAAGGTATGTATGCGTGTTAAAGAAATGTTACTTGGCTGTTTTGTGTGTTTTATGACGTAGTTGGTTAGAAGAACAGACACTGTGCTGTTACTAGTCTATTTAAAATTACCTTTTCATCAACATGTTTGAGGCCTGTTTAGTGTTAAAGGTGATAATCTTTAGTAAATTAATTTCTTTAATTTATTTTAACGTATTTATAGAGGACTTTGACTTGGTAATGCTTGTATCAAGTTTAATATATTTGGTTTCTTCTTTTTTGTACTGGAAATAAAGTTTTTTTTTTTGATTTTTTTTTTTTACCTGACTGTTTTGCTTAATTACCTTCTCAGGGTTACACACAATCCTCCACAGGTAAAATCTATAAGCTTTTTTTGCACATCTGCTCAGAAACCTTGCATTGAGGTGACGATGCTACAGTGCAGGAGTAACGAGACTTCAACTTTCTGCCTAGTTGTATGCATTATGCTGGCTGTAGTAACTTTGCAATATTGTTTACACATTTGTGATGCAAGGTGCAGGAAGGAAGCAAGTAGGAAACCAGTTAACTGTCATTTATGGTTTTCATTGTAGATCATAATCATTCTCCCTGGTGGCACTGTACTGTTGAGGTTAACTGTGTATATACACAATGTCAAAAGTAAAAGAATTCTCTTCACTCTGAAGTTGATATCTCATTAGACTGAGTGATAAGACTTTGTGTTGGACTTGTTTTTCTGGGCAGCAAGGACAATAATAAATTGTATTGAGGGTTTCTAGTTTTATTAGACATAACTATCCATAAATAGACATTTGATCATTTAGTTTACCAAACATTTTTTATTTAATCACCACACAATCTGACAGGTCATTAAAGAATGAAGCTACATGCTGTGGAAAAATACAGTGTAGTCCTTTAGTGTGACTTTGGATTACAGTTTATCATTCAATTCATTCAAAGGGCTAGCAAGGTTAATCAGAGACTAGAACAGCTGAGGTACACAACAGGTCCTCCATGTTTCCAGGTGAAATTGTGCAAGGGAGCAGGCAATGAATCACAAATCTAATCTGTGGTGCAGCCTCAGCTTAAAGAATGCTTTCAAACCAGTGTTGCTGATTAATTAATTTTGAGCATTTTTTTTCTGATTCCACTAAATAAAAGAATGCAAACTGTGTCTGCTGAAATTGCCTTAGCAGACGAAAGTGAGGTATTGCTGGTTACGAGATACAGCTTGGTCTCACATTCTAAAAAAGACACCATAGCAAAACTGGCTTCATATTTTAAGTTTGCAAAAACTGATTTAAACAAGCATGTCGTTTTAGCCTTAAACGGTCTGCTGCAGGATGGCAAGACGTGTGTGTGTGTGTGTGTGTAGGTAGTCATGCAATTGAGATTTCATGTGGAGATAAGAAGTCTTTTGTTTGGTGTTTAATTTGACCAATCCTGGGCTCCCAATCATGTCCCTTCTCCCTCACTGCCTCCACTGAGTCCATCCTTACTCCCGCACTTTGTTCCTCTCCTTTTCTTCAGTGATGTCCCCTCTCCTCTCCACTTTCTACACTCTTGAGTAGCAGCAGAGTAATTATTTAATCTTCTGTTGCTATGGTGAGCAACACAAGTTTGCAGAAACAGGATCTTCATTAGCAGGTAGCCCACACAACGTGGTCCTTTTTAAATCCAATGTCTTTAGAGCAAATCTGTCTTCAGATATCAGGGAAGTCATGTCATACATCTAACAATTTAAATGAAACCAAATTGTGGCCTAAATTACATTAAACAGTGTCAAACTCATTTTCATTTCATCACCATAGTATTTTTTTCTCCACCATTCACAATGTCCCCAAAAAAAAACATAACAGGGCTATAGATGCATGGTTGACCCTCCAGGAATCCCTCTTTCATGCACACAAGAGCTATTATCTTGTCACTGTTAACATGAGATGGGCCGGCTGTCTGGGAGTGATTAGTGGCTGTGAAGGGGTTAAAGGCATGTGTGTGCTTGTATGGTTTCTATGTGTGTGTGTGTGCTTGCTTGCTGTATTGTGTCTGATAGACATTCTCCCACACTCTTGCCCTGTGGGACATAGGAAAGGCAGGCAGATGGCTGTATTCAGGTCCACCACGGGTCAACACATGGCCCCAAGGGACAAGGTTTGTGTTTGTGTGTGTGAGACAGAGAAGGTCACTCTTACCATGCATGAGTGGAGGAAGTTGAAAGAGTAGGAAGGGAGGGAAAAAAAGTTAATAGTGGTAGCAGAAAAAAAAGCCATGAAAAAGAAGTTGTGAGATAAAGAAGTGATGGGACAATTTGAGAGGATGAAAGTGGGCGGCATCCTGTAAGATCATACAGTTTTTTTTTTTTTTTTTAAAAAGCACACTTGGTCAGTTTTGTTAGGATGCTGGAGGACAATGAGACCCGCCTTTTGAGGCAGTGCGAACCTATGCTTTAGTTCATTCTTCTTCAAGTATTGCATATCACAATTAAATTTGGAATAAAACAGGCGTCATAAATGATTAGGCATGCTATGCTACTGTTAACCTAGCCAACTGCTAGCTACTTCACTACTAAGAATAAATGTATAAATATGAAAAAAGTATGACTACAGCATACTTTATTGATAGAATCCTCCAGGTAGCATCAACATAACTGCATTTGGTGACTTCAGTTTGTTTCTGTCTCCAGACTGAAGTGAGCATTCAGGAAATGAAACCTAACCCAGATCAATAGTCTCTTTCAACTTCTCACACTACAAAAAAAAAATTCCATTCAGGTTATGTCAGTGTTACTGGATTTTAGCAACTCATCAATTTGAGAGAATGAATGCTGGTTTTACCTGCACACCCCCAACACCTCCTTTCTTTCTTTTAGCCCCTGAACCTCCCCCTCCTCCTCCTTTTACTCTCCTCCCTTCCTTCATTCACCGTTCCTTTGTGTGAGTGGATTGGTGATATTGTGATGCAGGGTAGAGCAGGAGGAAGGGGAGGGAAGCCGTGTAAAGCAGCACAAAACAGCTGTTGCTGAACTCTCACCATCTATGCCATCATCCCCCAATTTCGCAGAGCCATTCTCCAGATTCACCCACTTTATACTGTTTGTAAGACATTTAGGTACAGAAACTTCTCACTCGCTTCATCTTTCTCTTCTTGTACACTGCTTCCACTCTGCCCCCCACCTCTACCTTTCAATTCCCTCCAGCCTCCTGTAGAAGCTATTTATTCTCTCCATCTCATTTTCCTCTTGCTCTCTCAAACTCACCCTCTCCTCTTCTGCCTACTTTCTACAATTCTGCCCCCTCCCAAACTTTCTCTCTAATCCCCCCTTTCTGTTTCTTTCTCTTCTCTCCAGAGAGGATTTGGGCAAAGTGTTTAATGAATGGCAATAAATGGCCAAAAGAGTGGGCTATAGTCCGGTGCTGCACATTTATGCAGAATGATGCCTAACTCAGTTTTCCTGTTTTCTTCTTTCACAACAGTCCTACGGTTGAATATAAGTCCTAAAATCCACACATCTTGCTGTTACCTACAATGCACTATCCTCCGATCAGCAGGGGTAGAGTGGCAGTCTACTCAGCTCATTCAAGAACTCTTGTCTTGAGGGCCTCCATATTGAAGTAAGGACTTAGGTTAACCCAGTTTGAGTGCTAACCCAAAGTTAAGAATAATAAAGGGAATGCAGTTTTGCACTTCCATGAAGTTGGGGGACTTGAGATTGAATTTTAAAACGAATGATCAAAACTAATGCAGCAGAAGCTGAAGCCTCCTGACTTTTAATCCCTACGTGGGTCAAGCTCCACAAAACAGGATTCTACACTTCCGATTATGCAATCAACAGCAACTCTTATATTAGACCCTTCCTCCCTAAGTCCATGCCATCAGTTTGTATTGCTGTGTTAAAAGTCCCCAAACATAGCTGACCACGCTTCAGGTGGAATCATTTACCCCAATCAGAGGCTATATATACTGCCTTCCTCCCTTTGTTCCTTCTTTTCCACCACAATGTGTGCTTCCTAGAAAAAACACAGACAGAAAGAGGCAAGTGAAGAATCTAAATTGCAATCTGCCTACTGAATGCTCTGCTTTAACTGCCAATCTGCTGACTGTGTCTCATTCATGGTGACATCAATTGAGTCAACTATCCAGTGTTTCCCTACAGCAGGCTTTTTGTAAAAAAAATCTGTGGTCTGCAAGCCCAATCCAAAATAACCCTGATGACATCACCACGGTCCTTTTCTTAGACTATAAAATGCTCCCATGGGAGCCACCAATGCCATTTTTACAACTGTTTTCACAGGCCGATTGGAAATTGGTGGAGTGCCTCTTTAAGTTATTCTTTTTCCTCTTCTCCCACTATGGCAACCATTTGCCAGTTTTTTTTAAACAAAAATAGTTGAGTTTAAAATGACACAAAAATATATATCTGCCTGTGTATATTATCTGCAGTGTTTAAGAACGTCTAGATCTAGTGTTTACGATAATTGCCTAAACTTTATTGTTCATGTATGTGCATGAGAAGTTGTCCAGATCATTACATACACACACAATTCCGCTCTGATGTTGTCATTCATGATAATAGCCATTATGTCAAATATTCAATGAAATACCAAGGCCAGGGTTTTTCCTTGTATGGTGAAATACAACTTCTATGGTGTGTATAATATAGGCAGTAATTACTGTTGTCAGAAGTAAAAGCAAATATGGAAAGTAGTACCCACACAGCAGTTTTTTAGGCCCGAGCCTGAGCGAGAGACACATTGGGAGTGCATCAAATGGATAAAGTTACATGCAAAGACCTTTGTTGTGTAAAACTATTACACCGATAGCAGCAGAGTACTGGAACACAGTCAGGGATACTTCATTAGAGCAGAGACAAAAAAGTAAAAGCAGAGTGAGCACCATAATCCATCAACTACAGCAATAATGTCCATGTGGCACCATACCAACTAATGAAAATCCAGTGGGTTAAAATATATAAAGTGTAAAATATTGTACCAAATCTGATGATGGATTTGACAGAACCTGGGTAAACCTATTGTGAACACTAACTTAGAACTCAGATTAACCACGGTTTGCTTGAAAACTGCAGTTACAGTTTAACCCATTCAGGACACAACTTTGATTCTAAATATCTCAGAAGTGCAGTGCGCTCACATACAGTAGAACCTCTTAATACCAAGCTCATGATATGGATTAACAACATGAAAGAAATATTAATAACTTAAGCAGGGATGATGGGAAATGGAACTACTGCTGCTACTAATGCACACAGGGAATGTGTTATGCAGATGAGTAATACAAAATTAAGAGAAGGTAACATCTATTTACATAACAACAATATAACTAAACAGTTCTCTTCAATATGTATCTTGTTCTTTACAGTGTCATTTAGAAGTGAGCACAAGTCTTGAATTCATGCCACATTTTTCAATGTGAAAATAGATTTTTAATGAATAAAAAATACCATGCAAAATAGAATATGCAAAGGGTATTTACACACCTTGTGTTATCACCTATAAATTAAATCAATAACATATTTGACTAATTAATGGAAGGAATTGCAATAACTCTGACACACTATTTAGAAGTACTTCATTGTTAGAAATGATTATGTTGCACAAAACATTGTGTAAATAAATATACAAGGCACTGTACAGCTAAGTGTGTTTAACTACAGGTTGTCCCATCTTCCAGACAAACACAGAGTACATCAAAAAGATAAACTACAGATTTGAGCGAACAAGGCAGAACAGACAAGGAGGCAGTGGGAGGAACTTTGCAAAATGTCAAAGTAACAAACATGAAAATAATGACAGCTTTGTGTGTCCCTCTAGTGGCACGAAGAGGCCACAGCATCTACCGGTGAGGTGAATTTCTTTATCCCTGTACCAGTATTCATTGTGTTGTCCTTTACCAGGCCTGGTTTTTGTGGTGTTTGTGTCACAACATTATTATTCAATTTAGAGAAAATGAAAAAATGAAATAATTAGAACAACCAGAACAAACATACAGCCTCGCAGTTTTGAACTATTTTAGGACTCATATTTGAAGAGACTTTTATTAAAAGCCATTAACAAATGTAACCCAGAAATCCATGTGAAACAATTTCAAAACCATACAACACGTTCCAAACACCTTTGCAGCTTACTTTTTATGCTAGGAAAATCTCAATACTACATAGTACACATTAATGCTGTACAAAAGGACAAAAATGTACATTTTAGTACAAAGTGAGTGGTCAACCCTGAAATGTGATATTACTACATAAAAACAGAGTGATGCTCAGAAACTGTTATCACACTGATAATAAAACATAATTAGACTAACATTCCTGTACCAAGGACTTATTCTATATTTGCATTTTTGCGTTTTAATGAACTGAAATTTCAAAGATCACCAGCGTACATGAAACACCCAGCTCCTAAAGGCAATCTGCTACAAGGCAGAGCAAAGCACCAGGAACTAGTTACGTATTCTGTGTCTGCAGAGAAACAAGTGTTGAACAATGAATGCGATGTGCCAGGTGTAATTATTTTCCAAAGGCTTGCCAGCTATTATGTTGATGGCTGCTAAAAGAGATGGTATGGCAGTTGATATCTTATCCTAAATTATTTTTTAATTTTCAATTATTTCTTAGTCAGTCCTCTCAATTTGGGCACTCGACATTGCAACACATTACAAAGAATATTAAATTACCCTGTGATTGACTATACATTCACATTATTGTATTCACATCACTGACAGTCAATATTTTATTTTCAAAGCTTGGCCAAGTGGGGTCAGTCACTGTCAGGCTCCACTTGTTTCATGAAAACTAAAGTTGAGAACATCACACATTGTTTCAATCAAATGAGAAATAAACTCATGATGATGAAAATCATCAAAATGCAAAAGAAACTAAACAAGTCTTGTTCTGTGTCAAAGTTTGACAAGTAAAGTACGTGACCTCCTGTCACAGGTACCTGGTTGTCAGCAGAACCTGGCTAATCCTGTTTGACCCAGTTGTGGAAATCAGGGTGATGTTTGATTCCCTCTGTGGTTGGACTGGAACTACTATCCTCTCTTTAGGATTAAAGGAGCCCCACAGGGCCCTGTTCATCAGCTCCAGGGTAGCAGAGAGGATCAGGTTGGTCACAACTTCTGGATCACCACTTGGAACTTACCTGGCATAACAAAATGAAGGGGAGGTGACAAATGGGTTTGAACCTTAAGAGAGGTACTCAAAATTTGAAAACAAATTAGGTACATTAGTCAAGGATATATCAAGAATCTCCCGTACATGCCCTGACCTACCTGACCACACCACCATTCCGACACCTTGCATGAGTAACAACAGTTTGGCTACTATCCAATGAGCCTGTTCATGTCACCTCGCTCTTTCCCACAACAAAGAGAATCATGGATTGGTATTCTGATAGTACTTACAGGATGGCATAACAGAGACCTCGGCTGTCACCACGCTGTCAAGACCAAGGTTAGACAGAGCTCCTCTCACCACACCACACGAAAAAGCGAGGTACTGAGAGAAAACACACACAAATACACATTAGCTAAAATGAGATGGAGTCTGAGCGATAAAGCATTCAATTTGAAATATTTTTTGAGGCAATACTGTATCACTACAGCTGGGACGCCAAGTATCAATCTTTTACTTTATAAATTACACATGAGAATTTAACTTTTTGGTACTAGATTAACACAATCAATTGCTTTTCAGTCCACTAGATGGAAAATTGAAGTGAGATGAACAAACTGACTAATGTATCTCTAGAAGGAATATAAGAGAGAGAGAGAGAGAGAGAGAGAGAGAGAGAGAGAGAGAGAGAGAGAGAGAGAGAGAGAGAAGAGAGAGAGAGAGAGAAAGAGAGAGAGAGAATACTAACCTTAGGAGCCTGATCCAGGTACTGCTTTCCACTGGAGAGTTGAGTCAGTAGAGAAAACTTGTTGTCCTGCAGGACATAGGTACCCTATGGCAGAAAATAAATGCATGTAACAACCCTTGTAACAAACAATAACAGATTGTAACCAACACTGAATATGCTTCTGTATATATTAATGTCCTATCATTCAGAGGGGATTTAAGTAAGCTATGACCTTAACTGAGTTTTATTGAAGATTAGGACACTCTAAGCTCTTCTTTGCCATAATGATCTTTGATATCTATTACAAACTAAGTCACATTTTCACAAAAGAGACTGAAATTTCTGTTGGCGGAAAGACTACTCTCAAATTTTATTTTACCTGATGGTTTGTTCTGAGGTTGTCAACCTGCCTCCTGAACACCTTCGTCCAGAAGTCTTTACAGACAAACTTCATTACATCCAACTCATCCTTGAAGCTGGGAGAGTCCCTGGTCAACCTAGACAGAGCAAACATCAACACAGGCACGTAACATAAGTGAGGATACAAGTATAGCATTTACTGTTGCACTGTCTGCCTGTGTGTGTGTGTGTGTGTGTGTGTGTCCGTCTACCTTTCAATGAGTCCTTGTCCCACCCTGAAACCCATGCTTTCAAGGACAGAAACACAGACAGCTCTGTCCTGAGGGGAAGAAATTCAAGCTGTTTACTGGCTCATTCATTTGTGTGTTAGTATGGTACGTTACGTCATGTCATATGGCCATGTTAAAGCTACACTATTATAATGTAATAGCATAATTTGGTGTTTTTCAAGGTGATTACAAACCACAGTGTAACTCAAGGCTGATATTTTTCTAACGCTATATATTATGTGTCAGATGATGATTGAGTCATGCCTTTATGGAACACACCTTGTTGTCCAGCTCTCCTTTACTGGATTGCTGCTCCTTGTAGATATGTGACACGATCTCCATATGGAGAAAGTCAAACAGAGACTCGTCTGCCATCCCTGACAAACACACAGAAGTGATTATACAGCCCGATATAACGCTTATGTAAAACGGTTTGACTTAACCTACGGTAGTTGTGCTTCAAAAGACAAAATCAACAGTAAAGCTAGCTAGCTAGCTAAATGTGAAAACCCTTAACGGCGCTAGCGTTAGCTTCATAGCTATAGCGCCAGATAGCTAACGTTAGTGTTGTTTGCGGTCCAGCCTAGTTTTTCCTTTTGTCGGCATATGAGAGAGGATGAGGACAAAAGCCTAACCCATGCACATGTCTATTACATATCTTGCAGTTATCTAAATAAATTAAACATAGTAAACGGTTAATATACTGTACCTGTCAAATGTAGGCTACACGAAGTAAATACAACCCTGCTTACTGGTTTGAACTCGATATTCTGCCAGGGTACACCTCTAGATTCACATAGGCGGAGTTAGCGGGAGTTGTTGACCCATAAAGTGAAAAAGCACCCGGTGGTGACGGTTTATGGTCCACCCCAACAAGAACAAGAAATCATACATCTAGTAATATAACATATTGTTCTCATGTGGAGGGCATCAATAAACATGTGGAGGCTTAGCTAGCTAAGACTGTCTGAACTTTACGTTGAAATCGGCGTACGCCGATTTAATTACAAACAGACGAGCTGGCGTGTCTTCCAATCGCGGTATGAGACGTCAGGTGTCACGTGACATCATAGCTCAGAAAACAAGCCACTTCCTTACTGCTCATGTGATTTGTGTTTTTGTCATCACAGTGAAGGTTTGACAGTTTTGGAATTTTTGGACTGTATATTTGAGCGTTTAGCTTGTAGTTAATTTTACATTATAGATTCTCGTTGAGTTAACTTGTACTTAGCAAGGTGAAGCTGATGTCAGGAGTACTGGAACACTATTTAGCTACAGCAACAATCTAACGTTACTTTGTTTCAGTGTAGCTAACGAAGTTTTGTGTGTGTGTGTGTGTGTGTGTGTGTGTGTGTGTGTGTGTGTGTGTGTGTGTGTGTGTGTGTGTGTGTGTGTGTGTGTGTGTGTGTGTGTGTGTGTGTGTGTGTGTGTGTGTGTGTGTGTGTGTGTGTGTGTGTGTGTGTGTAGTCATGTCCAGCGGGTACCAAATAGTGGTGCAGGGCGAGGCCTCTGAGACAGACTCTGATGATGAAGTTTACATCACCTCCATGACCGCTCCCCAAACTGCTACCGTCGGAGCTAAGGTTGTCTAGCATGATGTGTGTGTTTGAGCGTGATATAGAGATAAAAGTGTGTTTTCAAACGCATCAACTAATCTCTGCACCCCTCCTGACATTAATCTACAATCTGCTTTGTCTGTGATATCTATCTTTGATAGGTTCCTGGGGAGGCGTCTGAAACAGACAGTGAGGGTGAGGAGGAGCAGGCTGGCCGAGCCTCCTCACTGAGCCAGGAGAGCGCTCAGATACTCAGGAGAGACCTGCCTCCTCTTATCGTAGTTCGAGACCATCCTGATATACAGTCGATAGTGGAAGGCAGTCCAAGTCCCACACACAGGCCACAAGGTGAGGAATGCCATATTACAACGTGACAATTGGAAAAATAAATATCCCAATCATAATACTTATTGTGTGACAGAATTAGTCTCAATTTAGAGGTCAGTTTACTGGCTTCTCTTATTCTTCATGCATTTCAATGTTCAGCATTTCTTGTCATATTTCAACATATTTTGTCATGTATGGCTTTGAATAAATAAGTGAACAATGAAATGGAGGTTTAGTTCTGAGTTAGTTTAGTATTTAATTCTGTTTCCAGGTGACACTCTTTTACAACAGAAGCTGCAGGAATCTAACAGCTGTCTATATTCTGACGTGGGACAGACACTACGGCAGGTTTATGGCAGTGCCAGTAGAGAGGTACGGAGATGTGTTTCACCCAGAACGCTTATTGTCAAACATATGAATTAGGAATACAAAGGTCTCCCAAAATGCCCTTTATACTGCATCATTACTACAGAGACCACTGCTATATTCTATGATAAGCATCATGTAACTGCTAATTGGTTGTGTTTGTAATGCCTTCATTAGAGTTTTTTTTTTTTTTCTGATTGCTTGCGTGAAAGGTGAACAGTGCAACAGCTCAGCTGAATACTTCGCAGAGCGCCATCATCAATGCCTCCCACAGCATAAGGTTAATCCTGGATGACCTGAAGGCTGTGTCCGAGAAGATTGACATCATCACCAGCTGTCAAATACTGCCTGATATTAACATCAATAATCCAAATAATTATACTGCTCCTGTACCATAAAGAAACAAATGAATATATATTTATTTAAAATATACATATCGTCATGGGTATATTTTCATTTAATATAAGAGTAGGATTCAAGATGGAAAAAATAGCATGTTAGTTTTACTTTTTTAGCATATGAAGAAATATGTATATCTAGCAATCACACACTTTATATGTATTTGTCTGGCAGGATTCTCTGTCCTTGTGTCTGGAGCTCCGGGATATTGCACGTTGACATAGAACATAGGAACATATTAACAATATCAATTTTCTTTCCAGCAGTTCTTTGTAAATATAAATATACCACAACATAATCCCTTGAACCATTGTACAAAGATTTTTATAAGGCATATCCTTTTCTGTCTTTGCTTTTTTTTCTTGCTCCCTGTGATAGGTCAAGGATGCAGACTTGTGCAAGTTTCTCATACTATGATTCAAATGCTTGGTTCTTTTTTTCCAGTGTGTTAACATTGTAAAATAAATGCAACTAAATAATAAAAAAATGCTTTTGTTGGTAAACCTGAATGCTGTTAAATGTGTTGACTGCTATCAGAAAACAAAAAGTGTCTCCAGAGCTGTAATTCTGCCCTGGTTCATTGATCTGGCTTTGAATGAAAGTAAATGTGGAGATAACTTAAAATGTATTGGTTATACTTTAATTTTAAGAAAACAATAGCACCAATCAGAAAACAACATACATATTGCAGATACAATTAAAAAAATAAAAGAAAGTTAGTTAACTCACAGAAATCAACAACGCATGCAATTTGCCAAGTGTTGGTCAAACATCTCACCTCATGGAAAAGGACTTTAAAGCAACACCAAAGCACTTTTCCTCTTCAGTCCCCCTACAGGTTGGAAGTGGAATTGTCCATTACAGCTTTCATATGTCTCATTGGAACTACAGATCCGCTACTCGATCTGGCAAACTTGCATAGTACGGTTATAGCCGATAGAGGGCCGCAAATCGAATGCAAAAGTGCCGTTCACCCTGTTACGAGTTGATGAACCACTGAAACGATTTTGGAAACATTATTTTAAAGATCCCATGGCATGAAAATTTCACTTTATGAGTTTTTTTTAAAATTAATATGAGTTCCCTCAGCCTGCCTATGGTCCCCCAGTGGCTAGAAATGGTGTAAACCGAGCCCTGGGTATCCTGCTCTGCCTTTGAGAAAATGAAAGCTCAGATGAGCCGATCTGGAATCTTGCTCCTTATGAGGTCATAAGGAGCAAGGTTACCTCCCCTTTCTCTGCTTTGCCCGCCCAGAGAATTTGGCCCACCTATGAGAGAGAGACATCATGGCTTTCAAACGAGCAAAGTGGCAGTTGGTCAAGGCCACACACCCACCCTCCACCTGGCCCCCCCTCTCTCTTCCTCAATAGCTACAGACACAGAAATGGCACATCCTAAGGAAAGCTCATTGTGGGACTGGCTCTAGTGGCTGTAATTCTGCACCAAGGCTTAATTTCGGGAAAGAGACTTCAGATACAGTATTAGGGGACCACTAAGGTCTATATAAAAGCATCCAAAGAGCACCATGTCATGTCATGGGACCTTTAAGGTGCAAAAGAATCTTTGGCGTTGCTTTAACTTTGAAGTAACCTGATCACAGTTACAAACCCAACTACAAAGGTTGTATCAGAATGAAAAATATGAAAAAAAAATAAGATCCTCAACACTAACAATATGTGAGAATGCTACTGATTCAGCCTGTCTATGACTAAAACACTCCTGTGTTCACAGCATCCTGTTCCTTCATTCTAGTTGCCCTTGCATCCATCCATCAAGTAGGGTGATGTCCCATTTATACACCTGTCCATTCCATCCAACAGTCAACAGCTTCACCATAAACCTATACAATCTGAGTGTAGGCATGTCAGATAGCTGTGTAGATATACACTAACACCACTACCAGCAGGTTGAGAACTGTGCCCACAATACCCGCGATGCCAAGCATGTCCTCAGGGTCCACCTTCCATCTGTCCGTTCCACCATCAGGAAGCATGCTGACAGGATCGGCCACCTGAAAGAGAGACAGAGAGAGATGCAGTGCAGTGTATGGCCAGTGTGTGTACAATTTACATGCACTCAAGGCAGAAATGGTTAGATTCGTTTAAAGTGTCTTGACATGTTTGAGCCACCTGATGGCGCCATCGATAAAGACATGACAATTTACACTCACAAAACACAACACAAAACTTTTTTTCTGTTCTGGTGTCTTCTCTGCTGAACATTTCTATTAGCCTACATGTGCAGTTAAGTCCATATCTGCTCACGTTTTATGTCCATACTTATGTGTAATACATGTATTATGTCTAATGCAGTGGTGGAAGCCGTATAGAGAACTTTTATTTAAGTGAAAGTAAAAATACCACTGTGTTGAATCATTCTGATTTAAGTAAAAGCCATAAATTCAAAATTCTACTTAAGTGACAGTACAAAATTATTAGCATCAAAATGTACTTTAAGTACCAAAAGTTAAGTACTCATTATGCAGAATGGCCCATTTTAGAATAATGTATATTATTGGATTACAATTATTGATGCATTAATGAGTACATCACTTTAATGTTGCAGCTAGTAAAGGTGTGGTTAATTTAACATCATAATAATCATAATTATAATTTATTTGTTGATTATTTTCAGAATTAATAATCTGAATCTGCAAAGTATGTTATCAAATAAATGCAGTGGAGTAAAAAGTACAATATTTCCCTCTGAATTAAGAAGTATAGTTGTAGCAGAAAATGGAATTACTCAAGTAAAGTTCAAATGTGTACTTAAGTACAGTATGCCAATAAATGTACTTTTCACCACTGTTCTAATGTTATACTCAGTATAAGTTAAATGTATTCATTTATAGACACATGATAGTGAGAGATATTCTCTAATATATATTTCTATGTACTATAATGATATAGTGCCAATATTGTGATGAAAAGTATTCCAACCACCATATAGGTAGGAAGTAAAAAAAAGAGAGAAATCTTTCCTTTGATGAACTGAGTATTATTTTCTCTGAAATTTACCTCTTTGCTGTTTTTCTTTCCTCTGTCATCGCTCGGCTCCGTTGGCTCCATTTCTCCCTTGTTAAACTCACTCAGTGCAGTATAAACTACTTCAGCCTCACGGGATTCCTGTTCAGTCCCAAAACAAATAGATCCAAATATTCACAGGGATGATGTCAGGCAGGACTTTGTGCAGCACCGCTCTCTGAGTTAAAGTCTTCTTTATCTTCTCTCGGGTCCCCACAGACCCACAGGTCTATAATAAATGGGAGAATAAAGGGATGCTGTTTTGTTTTGCTGTGCAGCTAATGGCACAGACTGTCACACAAGGCCAAGAAGCCGCCCGGCTTCCCAGCCACTATTTCTGTGACGTCACTAGTGCCTTCTTATTTGTGTGTGTGTGTGTGTGTGTGTGTGTGTGTGTGTGTGTGTGTGTGTGTGTGTGCATTCTAATTGTTGCCGTCTCTTTTAGTGTGATGGATAAGATGTGCCACTTGGTATCTGAGGTGTGTGTGTGTGTGTGTGTGTGTGTGTGTGTATCTGTGTGTGGGGAGGCAATTTGAAAGCCCTTTATGGAGATAAAGAAACTCCCAGTAGAGACATTTGTACTTAAAACTATTAGCCACTGTCATGTCAAACTACTCCAGTTTCGTTTAGGGAATGAGTTTCCCTTTTATATTATTGTTCATTGTTCATAAGCTTAGGACAATTAAACCAAACACACACACGCACGCACACTGCAGTGCTGATTCACATCCATCATGCAGCAGAAGAGTGTTTGCCATTGTAGAACCTTCATGATAGAGATCTATTGAGGCTTCATTACAGGCAAACCTGAGGAGCAGAGGTTGGGTGTTAGTGGTGAAGCTCCCTCAGGCGTTTGTAATGGGGTACACAACTACTTAGTCCATGCAAGTGATAATTTGACTTAATTAGCGTATAAAATATTTATATAAGATCAGTTTTAGTAGTTTTAGGTTCAGGAAAGAAAATATTCAATATTAATTGCTGGAGCTAACATAAATTAAAAAAAAGGGTTAAATAATAAGCCAAATTCAACAGTTAGATTTATATCCTTTGCATGTGCTGTAAGACATCTACCAAATTATGACACATTTAATGCAGATGTTATAGAAATCCAGAATAATTGGCTAAGAACCCAATTAAGAAAAATCCATGTAGTTGCCAGTTTATAAGCTTCACCTAGCTAAGCTATTTCAGGCTTATACAACAGTCCTGCAATAAATCATATCTCATGAAGGTTATACTGTTCATTTTTGTGTATACTGTTTAGAAAGGTGTTGATTCAACTGTAAGATCATTTTGGAGCTTGTGATGTTGTTGAATTGTAGTGTGTTTTATTATGTTGTGCTCCATTTATGTATATCTATGAAGGTAGGCTAAACAACAGAAGCACCTATATAAAGCAATACAGTTCAACTGCACAACAAACTGCATCCTCCAAAATGATCATTACGTTAATTCAACAGCTCTCTAAATCAAAGACTGTTGTATTAGACTGCATTATTTAAGTTAAAGGTGTACCTACCAAACTTGCAACTGAGTGTATATACAAATAGTGTATATATATATATATATGTATAATATACATATATCCTTGTTTAAGTAACAGCATTGTTTCTTGACTTTTAGATTATCCTCCTGCTTTGTGTTCAAATCTTAACTAAAATGTTAAAATATCATTGGAATAATAACAGTATGTATGTTTAGGGATCACCCTGGTCTTCGTCCTTCTTCCCTGACTGGAACAGAGGTAGCTGACCACAAAGGGCCATTAACCAATTGATCAGGAACTCTCATGGGATGAAGATAACAAAAGTATAATGAGACCCCATGGGACATATGAATCTGCCATCATCATTTCTGTCTTTTACTCTGTGTGTGTGTGTGTGTGTGTGTGTGTGTGTGTGTGTGTGTGTGTGTGTGTGTGTGTGTGTGTGTGTGTGTGTGTGTGTGTGTGTGTGTCTCTATCCCTCAGTCAGTTGTCCTGATTGAACTCCAGGTTTTGAGGGCTGCATGAGTGATAAGTAATTTGGAAAGAGGGCAAGCACAGAAAACACATCAGGACCGAGACATCACATCAACATCCTCAGTGACAAAAAAAATAAAACACCATCCCAATGATGATTATGATGACGATAGTCACATCCTCCAAACCTTCCTTTGCTTATTATAAGGTCATTTTGCTTAAACACATTAGAAAATAGAAAAATGGAAGTTGTACAACATGTTGTTGTTTTTCCTCACAGGAAAATAAGTGTACTTCTGCATTTGCCAATGGCTGAGGGAAAACATTTCATTATTCAATGGCAATGAGTACATATCAATATTTAAGACAAAAAGTTGTCACCTCATTGATTTCTTTCTTGTGAAGACAAATATGTAAGCAGTGGTGTAGTCTAATGCACTGTAGTGGTTATACTGTAAATGTAAATAATATATAATTATTTTTTCCTGGCTCAGAATGGGCCTTTTGAGTATCCTATGAAAAGGAAAACACAGATGACATAATCAAATATCAAAAATGTAATGGAATATAAGCAGTAAGGGGGCTTTCGCATCAGGGACCTAAGCCTGGATCACAAAAGTTGACCCCAAAGCAACGAGGACAAAACAAAATAGACTACTTATATTTGTCTTAAATGTGCGTTGAAGGGAGGATACTGGCGTTAGTGTAGGCGAAGCATTTGGGCCCGGTCGCCAAGCACACACTACGCACTGTGCTCAGCGGGTCGATGAAAGATGATAAAAGTCTCTCTGCATGTTCTGCAGTGTTATTTTAGTTTGCTGTCACATTACTCGACCCTGTATTTGTCAAGACAAATATCTGAAGTGAAAGTTCTGTCACAAAACTATGTTGTTGCGTATCATTGCACATTTTTAAGTGGGTATATGGAAATCCAGGAGATTTCTTAGTGGGTATACTGCGGATACCTGCGTCTCACGTAGACTACACCACTGTATATAAGCAATACCTTTTCAGAATGTGTGTATGAGTAAGTATATAAGTATTACTGTTGAAAATATTTTAATAGCATTTTGTTAGATATTTATAATTCAACAAATCAGTCAACAATACTGTAACTTACTATGATCTGTTTCCTTATAAGGTTACTGATGTAATTTGAGGTAATCTTGGTAAACTAAACTGATATGTTCTTATGAGACCAGTTTCCTGATTTCTCCCAGTGGGAAAGTGATTCAGTTTAAAAGTGACTTTGATCTTTCAGGACACTCTGCTTGTGCATTGAATAGAGACCTAGGTGTGTCTAAGGAGGTTAGAAACAATAAATGAAAGCAAATAACTATGTGACTCCGTATTTTCCTTCAAGGCTGGTTGAGCTTCTGAGGGACTTGTTACACTCAACAGGCAAGGACATTATAGCCCTGTTTACATAAAGCATCTTTCCTTGTTCCAGTGCTTGAGGCTCAAAGCAAGGGATGGAGTTCATGCTTGAGCTGGCAAACTAACTAAAGTCTAAAATAGGAACATGACAAACATTGGACCAGGGTGCTGAGAAGAGATCATAAATGTTTGCGGTACAGAGAATGCAGAGGGTAAGGGAGAACAGGAAGAGAGGAAAGAGACACTAGATTGTTAAATCATACTTGAGCTGTAGTCAGATCTATGCTAGACACTGTAGGCTGGTGTGGGTGAGTCTTCTATAAATGCATTTGTGTGTGTGTGTGTGTGTGTGTGTGTGTGTGTGTGTGTGTGTGTGTGTGTGTGTGTGTGTGTGTCTGTGGGCACAGGGGGCAGCCACCCACATTAGCCAGGTCAGTGGCTGTCTCATGGGGCGCCTGAGGACGCACAGTAAATTTATTTGGCTGGCTGAACAAGGCTGCATACAACAGCACAGGTCTGCCAAAGTAGCTATGCTACTTTAATAGAGCTCAGCTCTGTGGGTGATGACCTTGTTGTCATGCTGACAGTGCATTCAAGACAACACAGAATTAGGATGCTTCCCTCTTACCTCTCTATTTTTCTGGGAAAAATAAACATGAGGAAAAACCTTCAGAGGACCTAGGGAACAACAGCCCCAAGCACTCAAGTTGTATCCGGGTGATAACAAGTGAAAACGTGAATACACAACTAGACTTCATGAAAAAAACAGAATTTGGAAGAGTTAGGCTGCTTAGCTGGATTATCTTGTCAGCTGAAACTCAAGGAATTACTTACTTTCAGGCTCCCCAATATAATTTTAGATTCAACAGGGCAGAAGAATAAAATCCCTAGTGATACACATTGGAAATATGCTCTATTAATCTAAACAAAAAATTACACCGTAATCCGTGACAAATGTGTAGTGTACATATAATGCAAGTAAATGATGATGCAAACCCCTCATTTGTTGGTAATTTAGAATTAAGAGTACAAAAACAATATGCAAAGCACACCAACTGGACAAACGCCTCAAAGTCACACTGATATTTGCAGTTTTTTGACATGTGAAGGTGATTTTAAAATAAGAGTCACAACAATAGATGTCTTAGATGCCTTTTCAAGTCAGACATATCCCTGGGTGGTCAGGATAATAGAACTACAGCAGAACTACAACAGATCTAGGAGGAAAAGATGCAGATTAAAACAGGCACAAGAGATGTAAATGTCATGAATGTTTGACTTCTAACCTGCATTCCTAGCCCATTTGAAAAGTGTTGCGTTCTTTCACAATATTTTAGCTCAATTTTCTAACGTCAGAGGTCCAAAATAATATTAAATCAAAGTAGAGGAAGAACAGTGAAACTCTTTGAAAGTGGTGTTCTCCATTTTTATTAGCATTACTATAATAATACATTATATATATATAAACATTACACAAACGTACACCAGATCTTACAGCATTTGTTCAAAGTTAACTCTAAAGGATCGTTACAAACTGTTTCTTTATCAGCTTCATCAAAAATTGACATATTGTTCTTACACAATTCCAGAGACAATTTCTTTATTTTGATAAAATAACTGTATCACTTGCTGATAGGAGCAAACAGGATCTGTAAGCTAGTCATTCTGGACATCTCCCATTTCAATCTACAGTTTGCCTGATTTGTACTGTAGCAGCTACTGCCCTGGAATGTTAGTCAGTAAATCAGCATGTCACACAAAACTTTGGTGAATGGCTCATTTCTCAGGCTTTCTTACACATGGCAGTTGCCTGAATCACTGGCCCTGTTTGCTTATGGAATGATTTGCATTTAAAAAAAGAAGTGAAATGTGAAACATGCATGACAGCACCTTTTCTCAGTCTTGTGCTGCATTTAACGCGGCAAATATTGTAAAACTGGAAACTGGGATGTAACAATTCAGCCTTCTCATGCAAATCAGTGTTTTTCTTTTTAGTTATTTATTATTATTTTGTCAAAATCTGAGATAAATCAATATTCTTCAGCTTTGTTGCTCTGAAATGAAATTAAAATATCTTAGGGATCATCTTGTCCACATCATTTTCTCTTGTCTAGTCTTAGACAGTCTGCGTCCAATATGTCCTCTCAGGCTAAAAATGTATTCAGCTCATGCATCATGAAAAAACACCAGAATCAGTCTTTGCTTTGGCTAAACATAACACAGTCGCTGGCTGGCTCAGACTCAGAGAATGAGCATTTTGGAATCCAGAATCAGAATGAGCGTTTGCCTGTCTTTGAACACGGCTTTCTTGTTTTCAGTGTTTTGTGTTAACAATCCGGCCCTGGGGCAGTGGTTAGGAGTCCCTGGTGTACTTTGATGCATCTGTTTTTCCTCTGGCATTGAAGACTATTTCCATAACATAATGTGTGTGCACATGTTCGCCTCCTTACCTTGTCAAATTATAACAGAACATACTATAAACAGGCATCAAATAAATTATAAACAATGTATATAAGTGAGACATTTGTATTGTTAAAAAAAGTATAGGCTGTGTGTGTGTGTGCATTTTGAGGAGGTGGCTGAATGTCTACTGGGACAGCAGATGGCCGGCACTCACCCTCTAGGCTCTCTCTCCTCTCATTGGCCTGCTTGGCAGTGAGTCTGTTAAAACTGGTCTCAACCGAAAACTTGAACTGCATGCAGAACACACAATAACATGTATTGTAGCCGGATTTAGGTCGACTCATCAAAAGCTACTGTAGACAAGTCCTAGACTTTTATCTAATATCAGTCAATGCTGTTGACTGCTGACATGATGGAGGTTCCTCCCTAACCAAGGCAGAAAACTATAATAAAGACTATAAATCTGCAATGATTATTATATCATATATATATTATTATTTTGCAAATGTCATTTACTATATATACTAAAGGCTCAATACATAACCTTGGTTGTATAAGATGGTTCAGTCTACCTCAAAGTTTTTAAAATATATTTACAAAATAAATGTCAGTTGTTTTATTCTTCACATATTTTAGAAAGTTTTACTGCCAGCCTTTTTAAAATTGATACCATTTTACATAGCACCCTGTAAAAGGGATTATAAACATACATTCTGTAATGGTTGATAAATAATTTACTATTGCTTTATTGATGAATTAGAAAACTTTCATGAGGAATGTTAGCTGGTGTTTATTCTTTCTATTTGTTATTAATATAGTTGGTAATGTTAGTAATCATTAAATAAATGTTCATGGGATTCTCATTTTTTAGTAAAGCATATTGCATTAGTAAACGATAGTAAAGGATTTATTAAACTGAAATGCAGACATTACTTAATACTTACTAAGTCATTTATTAAAATGTGCCTTATTAAAAAGTGAATAAACACTTTTTTTATAGTTTCTGCACAGCTGTGTCTTTGACTGTTACAGTCTGACAGCACATGTCTGGCAAACTAAAGGTGGCTTACTCTGGACTTTGGAACACTCCCAAAATGGATTTAGCTCAACAAACTCCACAGTACACTTATTGGATGTGACAGAAAATAAATTTGCCAGTCACACTGATCTCAGCGTGCTAACCGGCGGATATCCTGATGTGTGCTGAAAGATGGTGTAAAATTAAATGCAAGTAGCAAGTGCGTGTGTGTGTGTGTGTGTGTGCGTGTGTGTGTGTGTGTGTGTGTGTGTGTGTGTGTGTGTGTGTGTGTGTGTGTGAGGACCAGTTTGAGTCTAGGTATTGAGAGTGAGAATGTATTGGCTGGTTAAGGTTTAAAAGTTTTAGGGTTGAATAAAAATAATGGTTTATTACAATTTTTTTATTACAAATAAAAAAGTACTCTGAACTAATTGTTAAGATCTCAGAATGTGGCAAAGCTAAAACTAAGTTCAAGGGGCGGCAAACAGTAGCGGTCAGTTAATCATACAGGTTGTAAACAAGATTGAAGATAGAATCAAAAGTGAGTAAACCTGTAATGCTGCTAATAATCTCTCACTGCATAGTGAAATCTTGAGTGTGCATAACTACGGACAATATGGTAGGTCAAAGTTGAACCAGGAAGTTGTCAGCTAAACAGACAGCTTGGGTATTAATGTTGAAAGTTTGCCTTCATTTTCTCTTCCGAATAAGTTTGACTAACCTTGTGAATTTTGCTTTGTTGGATATCTATTTTTTGTAATGCCATGAGTCCCCAGATCTCAGCAATTACTTTGGTGAGTACAATGTTAACATAATCAATAGAAATGTTTTTTTTTTTTTGGGATTTCCAGAATTAGTTTCAGCTTAACGTTACATACTGTACAGTTTTGGGATGAAGCATGTTGTGTTAAGGTTAGGGATAGGGACTAATGCAATTTGTCAATAAGGGTCCTCAAGTAAAGAAGTACAAGTGTGTGAGATGGTAAGGTAATTAAAATATGTACCCTTTTGATTTGTCCTCTTTGCTGTTTTAAAACTCAACAAAGCAACTAATAATTCTTAGTAAAAGCTAATTATTCATGCAGGAAAATTGCCGTCACTTGTTCATCCAGCATTCTGTAGCCATGGCCATGGGAATACTTATCTGTACTATTCTACGCTTCATAAAAATGTAACCACCAGAACCATAGATATTTGTTGAGCTTCATACCAAACCGTGTTGCTTTTGACTTTGCTTGCAAACCTGTCCAAACAAAACACTTAATAATAAACAGATGCTAATACTAAGAGCATACATACACTACGTAAGAAGGAATCTTATATGATTATCAAAATCTCAGTACTTATTCTTACAAGCCAACTTGTGAAATTGTAAAGTGAGTTGAAGTTGCTGGTTGTTCTGTTTCTGGGGTCCTTTGGTCTGGGGATTTGTCTTCACCCTCAGAACGTCTGACTGGTGGTGAATGAAATTAAGTCTGTGCGTGTGTATATATATCTATGATTTTGTGGTGTGGGAAAAGACAGCAGAGACACATGCAGGTCCTCTCAGTACTATGTCTTCTCTGGTGTTAGTTTGTTGGTGGAAAAGAGAATAACAAGGATGAAGTGTAGATTCAGGCCAGTCCTCTCTGCTCGCGTTTCAGCTGCATTCAGATTTGTTCCTCCATCATAGGCACAGTGCTTAGACCTAAAATCATATCCAGAGTGACATGCAGCTTCAGAGGAAATGTTGTAACCCAATCCCTGGGAGGTTTTTGTGCTTAAATGAGTTTTGAGACGGATGGTGAAGCCTTGTACAGAGGTTTTATATCCTCTTTTTTCAGACAATCCACACTGGTTCAACCTGATTCTTTCTTTACTGTTGCAGTCCTTTGTGTTACACCGCAACAGGCCACTGTCTTGATTTGTGCAACATTGTCTCAGTTCCATGCTTTGCCCTCTCTGATGCTGCGCTGCACGTGGCTTACAGATCAGAATCACACATGGCAACAGAAAATAGACCATTATCCCGCTGTACCGACCTTCCACAGAGGGATCTTTGATGTTGTGCAGAGCCGCTGCACAGACTGAAACATTAACACCATTCAGTTCCATGAGTGTTTTCACCATCAATAAACATGTAGAACTAACAGATTTACGGTAAGAAATGGCAGTCTTTACGTCAGGTATTTTGGTCAAATCATGATGTAGATAATAATATTACAAGCTTGAGTAAACATCTCATCATGCACATATGTGAAAGAGCACTGTATCTACAAAAACACCAACTCTAAAACACAAATACAAAAAAAGCAAATTCTTAAAGTGTATTTTTTATTATAAATTAGTCTGTGGCAGTCAGTAGCACTGCTTTGGTCTCTCAATTCTCTCATCACCTTCTGTTCATGTGCATGTTGCCACAATTATTGGTTATTGAATATTATTGAATATTAATAGGCACGTAAAGCTGCCTAGAATATCATATAATCCCCAAATTGACTTTGTACCAGGTTGTACTTAGGTACAATATATACAGGTGTGGTTGAAGAACAGTCTAAGGTACAGGTGCTGTTAAGTGTGGCAGGATAATCTAATAGCTGATACTGTGTTCAGGCAAATATATCAGATGGAGGTGTATATATAGACAAAGACGAGCAGCAGGAGGTTGAGTATGATGCCGATGACTCCCAGCACAGCCAGGAATCTCTCCTCTGGTGTGCTCAGGTGTGGACACGTTAGGTCCATGTAAATCTTTTTCAGTCCATCTACTACCTAAATAAACTAGTATTTAGCAATGGGTGTGAGTAATAATCTGTATATTTGTATAAATGTTGGTCTCTTTTAATGGTGTACCACATCTTTCCCTATCCAATAGTTTGGTCAAGTTAACTCAAAGATGCCTTCGTTGTCAAACCATTTAGATAAAATGAACTAGCAGTGATATCTTAAATGTCACAAAGGAGTTTGATTGTTTAAAGACACACTTTACATGTTATGTGACAAAGAGGAAGATGTAACACAGTCAAATAGGACCACCATTAGATCAACGACATTTGTCTGAGCAGTCACAGAAATGCTTTGCCCCAGTCATATGAATACAGATGCCCATTACTAGACAGGACATACTGTCATGTGACATGAGTGGTTAAGTGGAATTGTCTTGAAGACGCAGTTTCATTAATTGGAGGAAAGTGCAGATGATTCCACCTGCAACTTCTTCCCTGTGACTGGCAGTAGTTTTTAGCTAACAGAGTAAAGCTGTCTTAAGGGATAAGCAGTGATGCAGGTGTAGATAAATATGGCTACTATCCAGCTGAACACACTGCCGAGGATTTTCACATCTTACCGCTCAATCTGAATACTCAAACCCTCTTAGGTATATAAATACTTAAAGAGGAGGAGGGTGACAGTACGGAGAAAGGTTAGGGACAGTGCCAACGTCTCTCGTTCAAATTCTTGCAGAAAACCTTAGGTGACGGAGGTGTAGATATAGACAAATATGACCACTAAAAGATTGAGGATGGTACCGATGATGCCCAGCACGGCTAAAATTCGCTCCTCGCGGTCGTTCGTGGTGTCTTCCTCTCTAGCGTGAGCGCTGCAGACATAGCGGCTGCCGGGGACCATGGTTACCATCACAGAACCCCACCCCCACAGGGCACCACGCCTGGATATGGAGACAGTGATGGGGGCAGAGGCGAGAGACAAATGGAAATAGGAGGCAGAAGAGAAAGAAACAAGTTATTGATTTGAACACAGTAGCTAAAAATTGTCCCTCTCTTTCCCAAACACACACACAAACACAAACACACACACACACACACACACACACACACACACACACACACACACACACACACACACACACACACACACACAAACTCTTTTTAGTCACAAACATTTCCCTGCATGCATTTGGGTATTGCATAGTAATAAATAAAGGGTTTAAAGTCAGTGGAGAATGAAATGAGATTTTGACATTGTTCTGCTCCACGTCTGCACCAATAGTAGAAGTGTGTCTTCCATTTTTCTCATTCTTCCAGTTCTTTTTGTCCTCTTTACCCTCTTCTTGGCATGCATCTTGTTTTCTTCATTACTTTCCTTCTAGTCTTTCTTTCACTTCTCCTACTGCTCTTTTCCTCACATCTCCCCTCTTCTCACTGCCTGTTTCTTTTCCTTAGTCAGTGCCAGCAGCCTGTAGTGCTATCAAGTGATTGCACTCCATCACATTCACCTCAGGCTCCTTCTTCAGTCACCTCTTCTCTTTCTCAAATATTTCTCCCACCATCCTCAACTTTTACCTATCACTTCTTCTCTCCCTCCTTTTCTTAACTATTAGAACTTCGATACATTTTGATCAAAAGATATGCTATGAACATCAATAAATTTA
Source organism: Perca flavescens (assembly GCF_004354835.1). Taxonomy (NCBI): domain Eukaryota; kingdom Metazoa; phylum Chordata; class Actinopteri; order Perciformes; family Percidae; genus Perca; species Perca flavescens. The sequence continues at coordinate 19,656,856 of NC_041333.1, forward strand.
AGCTGGTGTTAGCATTTCTTATAGACTTTAGGCCCCCATTTTTCCTGTTTCTCTTTTTCTTTCCTCTGTCACTAAGAGTGTAGCCTGACAAGCCAGACCTACATCAAGATGTTGGGTCTGGGAGCTCACCATTGACAGGGCTCATAAACGGTTATCTTTCAAATTCCCTCTGCACGTTATAGGATAGCGCTACAACCAGGCAGAGCAACGAAGAAGGTAGCGAAGCTAGTTGATAGATTAAACTTTAAACTCCGAACACATCTTCCTTTTTTAAGAATGATTTCAGTGCCGTTCTTTGTTCTTTTCTCAAAGAAAAGCTTAACTCCAAGTCTTCATTAGACCACTGTTCCCAGCAGCAGCAGCCATAAGCCCGCCCACCAACCCTATACACGATGTGATTGGCCTGACCACAGTTTGGTTTTTCCAGCTCGCAAGCCAACGGAGAGTGCCTAGACCCCCCCCTGGTTGCAAAATAAATTTGCTGCCACTAGGGTGCGTCTACATTTCTAGGCTACTAAGAGTGCTGATGTGGGATCAGTGGTGTCATTAAAAAAATGATTGAGGTTGGTTGCTGATGAGGAAATGATCTGCAGTCCTCTCAGACAGTTTGGGAATGCAGAGAGAAAGGCAGGTTAGGCTGAGGACACCCAAGTATTCGTGTGTGTGTGTGTGTGTGTGTGTGTGTGTGTGTGTGTGTGTGTGTGTGTGTGTGTGTGTGTGTGTGTGTGTGTGTGTGTGTGTGTGTGTGCTAAAAGAGAATGACGTATTGAGCTAAAAGGAAAGATGGGCTTTTATGTGAGATCCCCACTACACTGAGCTGTTCAAACTTAGGTCCACCAGTCAGTAACATTGCTAAATGTTGTCAATAATTCACATTGCTTCAATAAAAGCACAGACATATATGTATGTATATATATATATATATATATATATATATATATATATATATATATATATATATATATATATATATATATATATATATATATATATATATATATATAGTATATAATTATTAAGAAAGGCACTCTTTTATGGACAATATCAACCTTTCAAACTCAAACACAAAAAAGCTGAATTCTTAAAAGTGTCTCTTTGCCTGCATCCTTTACTCTGCTCTCCACTTGTTGTTGTAGTTCAAGTTGTTGGTGCGCTGGGAACTATTTCAACATCCAACAGCTGTTCTGGCAGCCCAGGGTGTGTGTGTGTGTGTGTGTGTGTGTGTGTGTGTGTGTGTGTGTGTATGTGTATGCGCATGCGTGTGCATGCGTGCGTGTAAGTAAGGACAGGGACATAGCACTATCTTTTGATGCAGCTTAGCCATTCAACAGTGTAACGTGATTATTTCCAACCCAATTAGAGGGAATGCATGACACACCTCAAACTCAGGGCCATAAAGCCCCCAGATAGAAGAGATAAAAAGAAAAAAACAAAGTAAAGGAAAGTACAATAGAGAAAATAGAAAACACCAGAAATGTTGACTACAACAGGCGGTGTTGTTGCAATGAAAGGTATGATAAACACAGTATTAAAGATAAACCAACCACTGTACACTGCAAAATCTGTGGTTATACCATCACTTCCTGGAGCTGTGGCCACATGTTAGTGTATCCAGTATTCACCATTTAAAGGTCCACTTAACGTCAGTCTAAACAAGCTATATTGCGTTCTGTACTGCTGACCAAAAGCACAAGGCAGTCTAGAAAATAAGCTGTCAAATACTTTATGTGTATTGAAGCATGATCTTACATTGTATAGTTTTGTATTTGTCAGATGTGGACAATGGGCTTTTTAAGCATGTCCTTCTGAAATGTCTTTACAAGACCCATCTCTTCACCACTGCCTATCCATAGCCCCAAAGCCCCTCCCCTTTTCATCTGTTTTATTATTACTACACGTTTTGGTATATGATACTATGTTGTATTCTTCTTACATTTGCAAATATTATATTAGGGTTTAGTACTTTTTTTGTAGCATTGGAATACCATAACTTTGCATGCAACAATGTGTACAAATAATGGTTTGAGAATCTCTACTCCTAATTGTGTTGTAACCTCATCTGATCTTCTGAGGGCATTTATATTTGTTACAGCATATGTGTATTTGTACATTGTAAATGTGTATACATACATATGCTTGAAAAAAGAAAACATTGACACTTGCACAATATTATGCCATTCAACTGCACTTTTCTACCATCCAGTCACAAGCTCACACATTAGACTGTGCAACTCCCCACATTCAGTTATTCCAACACTCTTTCTTTTATACTCTTTCTTTTCCTCCCTCCTTCCCTCCCTTCAAGAACACACATCTTAATGAACCGCAGCAGCTCAAGCATTTAGTCATTGAAATTATTTTTGAACACATCAATTCTATTTCAGCTACTCAAACCTCTACTATTCCACCACATTACTGTCACAAAAGAGCAGGAGGAATTTGATTTGATTTTCTTGGGGTCTGTAGGCAAATTGATAGCTAAATGACCAAAATGCATGCCCTTGTTAACCTGTAACCCCCCTTTCCCTATAGCAGAGATAGTACAGGGGCAGAGGGGTTGTTTAGTTGAATATGTTAGTCTAGTCTGCCTGACTCATTGATCCTTTATCTGACTGAAGTTTGTGCAAGTTAGAATCTATGGCCTCGACCATGGCTCTGAAATGTTAATAATGTGCTGTGTTTTGATAAATCCATGGCGCTGTCCATGGTGCTGAAATAGCAGACAGAGTTGTAATTGCGATTTTTTCTGAGTGCTGACCTTCTGTCAGTTTTGTCTTAGCTAGTCGCGGGTGAACAAAACAAATTGGGTCCGTCCCCCTTGTTTAAAATCACAAATTGCCTATTGCTTGCGATAACTTATAGAATATTTTTTTACCCTTTTATTAGTGATAAAAAAACATTTAAACATAATTTATTATTTGTCAACTTGAAGGTTTTTCCCATAAATCCTGTTTAGTTGCATTGCTGACAAACTAAATCTCATGTTTGCCCATTTCAATCTAAGTGGTTAGTTAAAAGTTTCTCCCTGTACAGAAAGCTTTAATTCAGAATTCAGATTTTGACTATAAATAACTACCTAAAACAATAAAGCTGTGTTCCTAACTCTGAATTCCCTAATGTATTCATAAAATGTTCATGCAAACAAGGCACTATTTCAGTAAAATGTGTAATTAAAGCTGCACATGGCAAATATTATCCTAAATTAGTTTTTAGGGGACACAGTGTCATACAGTAGAAGTACAGAGAGGAATTCACCAACGGCTTTCCTTCTGAATGAGCAATGCAAGGTGGTCTGCCACATGAAATTCTTGCATAATATTCATCATAATTGGTGCAGATAGCTGCTCTGCTCTCGCTGTCAAATTAATTTATATAGGGTGTGATAGGAATTCCCTACGGATGGTCCAACTGCAGTGCAGTATGCATTACTCTGGGAGTCTGAGGGGTTACATTCTACCAGTGTAATCTCATGGAAACATCTAGAATGGAAATAAGAGCCTGTGACATTACATACAGAAAAAAAGATTGATTTACTGAAAGAAGTCACTAATTAATTAAAATACAAGTTTTGCTTCAGAAAGTTTTATTTTTGTAAATGTTAGCAGTTTTGTTTGTTCCTAAAATAGCCGACAAGCACTGATCTGTGCAGACATAACCAGGAGGTTTAATGTTCTTGAAGGGCTATTTGCCCTTCATTACACATGTAGTGCTTCCTCTGAGGCTGCGTAATGTTCTCAACAAGCTTCACAAACAACATGTTTAATTTTTAAGATTTTATTAGTAAGATTTCAATGGATGGAGCTTTTTTAGAGGTTAATGGGTGGTTGTAAGCACTGCTTAAGAAGCCTATCAGGGGAAGAAAGTCTGTTGAGGAGGGCGTTTGATTTTATCTGATGTAGGCTCATCACCAGGAAATTGGAATTGCATTATTTCAGGAGGAAAATAATTTATTTTTGACAAAATTGCAATCTTCTACAAATAATGTGGGGATTGGTTAAATCACAGGATTTCAGATTGGTGGGACTGTTTGGAATTTGAGGGACTGATAAATTGTGTTTTCCTGTAGCCGTGATAAGATATTTGACGTAACTTAATTACAGCTCCAGTTATGTTTACACGCGCCTCCATATTTTTGAGTATGGTCTAAATAGCCAGCTGTGTGTTAGCTAGATAAATAGAAAGACAGATGAGCTCAAATTTATAATAAGACCGATTGAGGACGAGCAGAGAGACAGACAGTTAAACACTGTACAGGAGAGAGCGAAAGCGATAGATAAACAGACCAAACGAGTAATAGGCAGCCAGACAAATATGCTCACTTACATAATTTGACATAATTAGAAGCAGACCTGCCAACATGCTGCACTATTTTGCCCCATCTCATGTTAGCATCCAAACCAGCAGCTTAAAAATGCTTTGTCCCATTACACATATTAGTAAGAATTACCGTCTAGAGAGAAGAGAAGAGAACTATAGAGGGAAATAAGAGATTAAAGAATGAAAGGACACTGAAAAAGGAATGACATTGTTGGAGATAGAGGATGAAAGAAAAGATGGATGAGGAAGTGTGTGTGTAATTCGTGAAGTCTCAAATAGCAGCAATCTTTCCCTTTGAGATGCTATAACGGTCTTGTTCTGATCTTTGTCTGCAACATTAGCAAAAGGTAGACTAGACTGTATCCACATCTTGTAATGTGCATTACACACACACACACACACACACACACACACACGCATATTTCATCTCAGCTGTACTCTAATTTGTACTTTTAATATCTGCATACCTGCTTCATTAATTTTGTAATCAAGGATTATTACATATTTACATTCATCATGTACTTGCTCTCATCTCACGTTTTTCACCACATCCTCAAGCTTTTGCACGCGCTTTTTTTCTCACAAGTGAAAATAGTTTACCCACTACTGCAGGGTGAGTAGAGTAGATCCAGTACTGAATGTCCTCACAGTTTTTAACTACTGACTGGCACTGACTCCAATGCTGTTAACGAGCAACTCCATAAAGAGTTTGGTCTACTTAATCGTTTTAGGTGGCTATATTCACATTGGATACTAATGATTTTAGTGTCCAGGACTGTTATCTTTAATTATTGTGGAATGATTTAACATGGAATTAAAATCAGACCACTCAAACATGGTAGATTGTTTAAATACACTGTTATATTTCTATGTGAAAAGATTCAATCACATAGGATCAACTCACTACTTTATCTACCAAGCAATCATAGTCATAATCATAGCAGGGTTGGTAGTAGTTTTGATAACAGCAGATTTAATTTTGTTTCCCACAGCTACCAGCACGTCACCTGTGCCACATGGCAGGCAGCTGTTGGTTTGAATGGATGAATATTTTATTGCTCAACCTCTCTTCCCAACATGTCCTTTTAGTAATATGATAAACTGTAATCTTTCATTTGCAGTATCTGAATATCTCCACTCATTTATTCATTGTCACGTGTGTGTTTATGTATGTAAGTATAGTTATAGGGTATAAAATATGTATCATTGCAGAAAGATCTGGTCTGCGGTTTATCACCAGCACAAATGCCACCTATAAATATTTGCTTTTGTCAGGTAGTCTTTTTAACACACTAGCTCGCTTTTTACATGACCACCAGAAATAGAAATAAATTGCTTTAAAAAAATATACATATAACCCACACAGCATTGCACAGATGAATATCCTTCACGCTTCATCCAAACTCAGCTGTTTTTCTGCCATTTCCCAATCTACCATTCATTGCAAATGAATCTGTCTTTGAGTGTCCTGGGGGCCCAGGGGTTTAAGATGCTGCCCATAAAAACGCAATATACCAGGTTTGAGTCCAGCTGTGTTGCATGTCATCCCCCACCTCTCTCCTTTCATTTCCTTTCAGCTCAGTAATAAAAGCAAAATGCCTCCAAAATACTTACAAATAAAGGTAATCTATCACACATATCGGTCTGTCTCAGCTGTCATTGGGACTCTTGACACATTAACGTAACCAAAAATGATGTCTGTTGTAGAGTGAACTCTAGATAATGTTAACGCTTATGAAGCTGGGTTGTGTCTATTGAAATCATTGTAGCTAAAACCTGGGTTCTCTGATTTGAATCATTTGAGAGCCTAGTGTCAAGAGTACTGGGTGTAACATGGATGTTTGTGGGATTTTTACTTCATCTCATTGCATGCTCTTGACATTGACATCTCATGATGAGGAAATTTTAAGTTTTTTAACTCTAATCACGCTACAAGATATTTTATAATTGGTAAGCAAGGCAAAATGCTAATAATGTATGTGATGCACTGTGCCTTGACTATCCAGTAGTGGTCAGGTAATGAAGGATTTGCAGGTATTGATTGGTAGTGTTATTGACTCCACAGAAAGTCTCAATCACTGATCTTACAGCTTTTGTGGTTGCTACAATACAGATAAATGACACACACATACATATGCACAATATGAGAGCTTATGTGGGCCAAAACTGAGCTGTAAAAATCAGCTGTTTGTTGCCAAAAGACATATCTTTGCATGGTGAGCGATAAGGCAGCAGTTTACGGATTTGAATGTTATTTTATGAAGCCTACATGAAAAAACATACATGCTTTAGATACATTCACAAAGTCTCTTGTTTCTGTCTCTAGCTATCTCTCTTTGACGCACGCACACACTGAGCTGACTCACTGAGTGATGGTGTGGGAACCAGATCCCTATGACACTAAAGCGTTCCCCGGCCTCATTACGAGCTCGGCTGGCCAGTGCTGCTAGAATACGAAGCCAGCGGCCATGAAGCGACTGTCACTTCTCCTCAGACACAGCCCCGCTTCTTCCAAGTTTGTACATGTGTGTTTTTATAGTGTGTATGTATGTATGAGGAAAAACTAGAGAGGGAAAGAGAGGATGAGTGTGTTTACTGTAAGACAGTGTGACACCATATATGTGCTGTATTTGTGACAGTAAGAGAAGAGTGATAGTGCGTCAGTGTGAAGGAGAGAGGGAGGGAAAGTATGTTTAGTTCTGTTTGCTTAGCTGTAGCTAGCTGATTCTAGAAGCACAGCTAAGAAAATCTAAGTAATATAGATGAATAAATACTAAATACTAAATACTTTTTTAGATAAGTGTTCAACTAGATCGATCCATGAAGCTTTGAGAGGTTATCAGCTGTAAAACTCTTGTAAAACAACAAGAAAGTCACAGCATTTCCCAATTTGTGATGCATTCGCTGCTATGATATCAAGCACATTTCTCACATGACCGCAGGCACCAAGCACATTCTGCCTGACAATGAATTCACAACAAGTAAAACCCATCCTCCCTATCATCCAGAGGCAATAATGAGTATATTAAGAGGACACGGTGCCCATATATCATCTCTGATTTTAGCATCAGACTTCACATCTCATGGAATCATAAATCTTTTGTAGTTTTTGGTGTTGGGAGAAAGTTAATGTTCACACATAGGATGATTTAATGACCATCAGTTCATGTTGGTACATGACTACAAAGAGTTCCTTAATTAGAATGTATCAACATTTGTGCCTTTACTGTATATGGGGACTGTCGTACTGCAGAGATATATTATTCATTACTGCATGCATGGCTACAGTATAACATACCATTCCACCATACCATAAGAAATGGGAGTGAAACATCCTCTGACATTAATACTGTAGGCATCCTGTATAGTTTGTCATGCTTTATGGCTTTGGTTTTCAACCACTATGCCACGATGAGAGATTCTCATGTGTTAATTCGACCTAATGGGTCCAGAAAATGTATCTTAAGTTGCGCCAAATAATTGAGTTGACCTCTTGTTAAGCGTCGGTTGCACTAGTGATGATAGGCAAAGTCGATATTTAATTAAATACTCTTCCATGCCTGTAGGTGGTGGTAGCTAGCAGGATTAGTGATGATAAGCTAGAGGTAGAGATGCAGATACTGTAGATGCAAATGACGATGCTAACAACAAAGATGGATACATATTTAAAGAGGAAAAATACAGACCCTTGATGTGATACTGATCAAAGTCCTTCCAGACCTAACACTGATGAAGAGCCCATTAAAAGTGGGGATCAAAAGAAAGAAAAACCGGTGTGCTCAAGGCAATACAGTGACACTTATCTATTGTAGAGTTTCTTTCACTGGGGATCCTGCTACACCAACTCCATTGTGCTTAGTATGTGGGGAAAAACTATCCAACAGTGCCATGGTTCCTAGCAAGCTCTAACGCCATTTACGCCATTAACGAAACACCTATCACTCCAAAACAAGAACACAGAGTTGTTTGTTTGTGTAATCATACAGAGAAACTGGCGACTTTGATGAGGAAGACCACAAAGCTGTCGAAGCATGCTACCTAGTAGCTGAACATGTGGCCAAGTTAAAAAAGCACACACACAGAGGATTAATACTGCCCACCTGCAAAACCACAAGATGCTAGAGTGAGTATCACTATACATCCTTATAATATTTCATACTATGATAAGCTAATGTTTGATTTTGTAGCATATGGGATGCTTATGTGCCATGAGAATTTTTCAATGTCAAAAGTGCGCTGTGGCACAAAAAAGTTCGAACGACACTGGTTTATAGGGTTGGTTCAGTTTCCATTCAGGTGCCAAGCTGAATGTCACGTGACTCTTTGTGCATCATATCATGTCAGATCACATGACCTGCATCCATAATGTGAACTATCTTAATACTCCTGAACCCTGAGTCCTAGAATTGACCTGTCACCTTTTAAACTTGGCCAACTTCCTGAGGGAATATGATGCCCATTGTCGGATAGACAATCAGTGTACATGCACAGACACTGACACACATGGCAGCCATGACGGGGTACCATACATGTAACGTGTACTCACCACACATTGCACCAGGGGGGCAGCCAAAAACTCCCTTCTTTCTTGTCTTTATCCGAGCATGTTGTCAGTTTTTTCTTCTCCTCCGCCCTGTTGGTTTCTTTCACCTCTCTCTTCTCCTCCTCCTCCCCCTCCCTGTCCCCCCTCTCACCACTGCTGTTCAGGTCCAGCTCTGTCGCTGGTGGGGAGAATCCAGGCAACACACACACACACACACACACACACACACAACACACTCTCACACAGCTCCGGGGGACGCTTTGAAAATACACTTAGACACAGCTGGGCTCACATACACCTCCACACCCACACAAGCATACACACAAACACAGCTGAGCTTTTCGACGGTCCTTATAGCCCTCCACACACTCACACACACACACCCACACACACACACACACATATAAAAATGCAGCTGGTATAGCCGCAGCTGAATGGAGACTGTGGCGTTGTGTCCTCCTGCGTTACTGTTGTGATGTTTTGAGGAATCTGTGATTCAGGTCAGACCGAAGGAAGTCTCTATCTTAATTTCTTGGTTAAATTAAGTTGGAGAATTGTCCTTATGTAGTCATGGAGACGAAACATGAAATATACACTCTGCTTCCAATTAAGGATGCTGTGTGTTGATGCACATTAAAGCATTTCCACACTTACATTTCCTCAAGCCATGACAGCAATCCTCCACTGGCCAAATCTCTGTAATGAGGTCATTTTCAGAGACAGTTGGAACAGTTCCAATCAGTCCAGGACAAAATAAAAATAGGAAACATTTTTGAATGCTTCAGCAGCGTTTGGCTTCTCTCATCTGGCAGTGATGTAGCCCCAGAGTGACTGTCAAAGCATGTACAGCATGTCAATCCAGAACGGATCTGCATTCATCAGCCAGAGCTGGTTCTCATAGAAAAGAAGAAATTGTTCTGGTCCTGATGTAGTCTTAGTGATCTCTCCAATGTTAATTTCCTTCTTCCTTGTTGTTCCTACACAAGATGAAGGTCCAGTTCTTCTCTCTGTAGTTATTCCACTCTCCCAGAGAACTTGCACAGCTGGCCCAAGATTTCTATGTCTTGTCTTAATTTGTAGCAACATTTGAACTTAACCCAACGTGGCTGTCATCTGACACACTTTACAGTTTTTCTATTCCGGTGTAAAAATCCCTTAGAATTAAAAAGTGCAAGTGTTTTTTCCTTCTGTTTCCCCCTCCGTGGTGCAAGGAGTCAGTTCTTTCCAGAGTGGCGTGTTGGCATCAATATTTAACGGGAAACTCTTGCTGTGTTGCTATCAGAGTTAAAGTTTCCATGCCGCATCGTCTCTATGTTCTTCTTTTATTGGTGTGTTCTACTTTTTTTTTTTTTTTTTTTGTACCTCTCTTCTGTCTATCAATTTGTCAACATTCTTGAAGCTTGTCCTGCCATATGCAAACCTCAGTAATGTCCCCTCCTTGTAGTAAGACACAGTTACTCAGGACTTTATCCCCTGTAGCTGCTCACATAGTTTTTCATTAAGCCTGTCCTTCTGTCCTTCACTGTTTTCTGTCCACTCTCCACCCCGCAGCAAACCTTCAATTAACCTTCCCTCAAATCCTCTTAAGTCGTATGAAACCTTCACTATGTAAACTTGCCTTCGTCTCCCTCTAGCAAGCTGATTCACTTGGCCTATATCTTAGATCCTCCTGCCAGTGTGGCTGCTTCTGTCTCCTCCTGTCCTTCTTCTGTCTAATGACTGCTCAATTCTGGTCAAGTCCTCTGTATTTCCCCCCTATATATCTCTCATTGTTCCTCTATCTCCCTCTACCTCTCCTCTTGCATGCCGAATACACACTATTCTAGCTGCTGTACTCTGACTCATACTGCTCTCTCCTCCCTTTTCCTCCCAGAAGCTTGCTAGGTTTTTTTTTTTTACTCCTGTCTCTAACAGCACATTAGGATCCATTCAGCAGTTCTCTTTTGTCCCAGACAACGAAATGAGAAATCTGCATCTTGTTGAGACAGATGGAAGGACAGCATGATTACAGGTGGTTTCTTCTCTCCTCTTCTGAAACAGAGGTGTCCTTTCACTTGCTGTGGTCAGTGATGCAAGTTTGCTCCCTTTTCCCCCCTTCTGCTGCTTCTTCAAGTACAGGTTTGGCACAGTCTAGAAAAAAAAAGTGGAAAATGTTGCCTGAAAACAACACAACAGAGAGACTATCTGAGAGGGGTAGAGAAGGATTGGAAAAGAATGATATGTGGAGAATAAAAAGAATAAAATAGATGCCCTCAGGATCTGTTGAAGTGACAGCAGAGGAGATATGGAGAGAGGGGGAGGAGGCAGGGTGGGAGGAGGAGGATGAAGAAGAGGGGGAGAAAAAAAGCTTGTGTGGGTGGAATGAAGAGATTATTGTAAAATGGACATGGACTGAAGCGAGAGGAGAAGCTTGAAGCAAGTAAGGAAGGAAGGAAGGAAGGAAGGAAGGAAGGAAGGAAGGAAGGAAGGAAGGAAGGAATGCATGGGTGAGTGGATGGAAGTGCCTGGATGGAATGAGGGATAGATGGATACAGGGGGAGAAAGATGGACATGTGCCTGGATTTATGGATGAATGGATGAATGCTTTGACAGGTTGACTGCTCTTCTATAACATCCAGGAAAGCTGTCATGGAAAGAAAAGAAGAAAAGGGCCTCTCCCAGTCTCTAATCAGTTAATACTATTAGTATTCAAAATATATAATTTAAATGTTTCATAAATAGTTTGAAGCTATTTGATATTTTACCTGTGTGGGAATCCTGTCATGCTCTCTCAAACAATGCTCCGCTCCTCTCTCTTAATTTCTACCTCGATTCTCTCCGTCCCCCTGTCTGCTCCTGCAGTCGCAGTCTGTGCTATCCCTAAAATGCAGCATGCCTCTTCCCTCCCTCCTTGCCTCCTCTTCCACACCCTGTCTCTCCCACTTGGCTCCCCCCTCCCCTCCCCCCTCCGCTCCAGTTCTCTCTATATTTGTCCTTCTCTGCCTCTGCCCCGTTTTCCTACTCTCTCCTTCCATCTTCTCTCCGTCTTCTTCCTCTAGTACCTCATCCCACCCTCTGTTCCCTCTACCCCCATATTTCATCACAACCTCTCCATCTTACTCTTTTGCTGTCCTCTCACTTGCTTTTTTCACCCCTCCCTTGCTAAGAGAAGCTTCGAGAACAGAATAGCCATGCTCTGGGAGTGGAAAGCTCTCAGGACAAGTGAACACCATTCATAACCATGCCACATGAATAATACACACACAATACATTCATATTTTCTCATACAGTATGCATGCACATGTGGAAAATACACACACACTCTCCGCCTCTCTCTCTCCATCTGGCTGACAAAAACAACAACACATCCTGCTGAAAAATAAACATACAGTGAGGTTTTCATGAATACCTGAGCAACATTCACAACACAGCCACACAGCCACACACACACACACACACACACACACACACACATTCACTTGGCACTGAAACACAACACACTGAAAGCACTGATAATAAAGGCAGTTTTTTGCAGTGTGAGATAACAGCTGCAAATCGATGTGAAAACTGGAACAGAGAATATATAGTGCATGTACACACACACACACACACACACACACACACACACACACACACACACACACACACACACACACACACACACACACACACACACAATGCACATGCTGGGTTAAAACGTTCTCATTTGAAATAGAAATTCTGTTTGACAAACAGCGACCAACAGTGAACAGTGAACAGTGAACAGTGAATAAATGTGTGACCAGGGAAAGAAAGAGTGTGTGTGTGTGTGTGTGTGTGTGTGTGTGTGTGTGTGTGTGTGTGTGTGTGTGTGTGTGTGTGTGTGTGTGTGTGTGTGTCTATTCATGTGTATGTTGCCCCATATTTGTGCAACTACATGTGGGAACTACAACAAGTGTATCTCGTGTGTGTGTGTGTGTGTGTGTGTGTGTGTGTGTGTGTATATGTATGTGTGTAGCTGGTTAGAGCCGTCCTTTTGGCCTCTAGCATCACCCAGTGCCACCATCTGTCCAGCCAGCAAGATGGTATGTGTGTGTGTGTGTGTGTGTGTGTGAGTGTGAGTGTAGGAAGTGTAATAAACAGCCCTTTCCAGTTGTCTTTGACATACTGCTTCCTGATACATTTAAATTTAATTAAAAAAAATATTTTCAAATTTTACTTTGCATTTCTATTCATGTCATTAGTCTCTAGCTGCTAATTAAACTACACAGATGTACAGCAGGGGGCATGCAGACAAATGTGGCTATGTTATTTAGGAGGCCAAGCATAGTACTGAAGGTGTATCTGTAGTCTTTATTTATTATGCTATTTTTGTTTTCAATCTAGAATCTGGCAGCCCATATAAACAATAGACCCAAGAATGCACATTTTGGACTCAATAAAATTCTATCGCATGACCCCATCAGTCAAAGATTTATTGTCAACCTTAAACCAACCTGTATGAACAAGCTCCTTTTCAGAGCCATCTGTGGCATAGCAAATATACTGTAGTAGTTAAGATTAATCCCAAAGAAGTGTGTATCCAATGTTTTGTGCATCATCTATAAATAGATGCAAGCAGGATGTTGATACTCCCAAGTGTTTGCTCATGACATGCAAGTGAATTTGGACAGAGACAGAGAAACTGGAAGTGAGCCATGTCTCTGCATTGCAACTGATCCAGGCTTTACTTTTCAAGAGAGTGTCTGACTATCCCAGAGGTTTTCATGTGCCACGTTTTAGCCATCACTAGGTGAAGTTGACTCCATTTAGAAGAAGTTCTAGCAGCAGACACATCTCTAGAACAACTAGACTGCGCGAATCAGGCCTTCATGGTCAAATAGCTGCTAGGAAACCACTGCTAAGGAGAGGCAACAAGCAGAAGAGATTTGTTTGGGCCAAGAAACACAAGGAATGGACATTAGACCAGTGGAAATCTGTGCTTTGGTCTGATGAGTCAAAATTTGAGATCTTTGGTTCCAACCGCCGTGTCTTTGTGCGACGCAGAAAAGGTAGGGCTGTTGGCTGTGTATCAACCTAACACAGCAAAACACAACTGATGTTCCCAACCCCATTAATAAGGGAAATAATTACACTAATTAACCCTGACAAGGCATACCTGTGAAGTGAAAACCATTTCAGGTGACTACCTCATGAAGCTCATTGAGAGAACACCAAGGGTTTGCAGCGCTATCAAAAAAGCAAAGGGTGGCTACTTTGAGGAATCTAAAATATAAGACATGTTTTCAGTTATTTCACACTTTTTTGTTAAGTACATAATTTCATATGTGTTCATTCATAGTTTTGATGCCTTCAGTGAGAATCTACAATGTAAATAGTCATGAAAATAAAGAAAACGCATTGAATGAGAAGGTTTGTCCAAACTTTTGGCCTGTACTGTATATATATATATATATATATATATATATATATATATATATATATATTAGGGCTAAGTTTTTATTTATTTATTTCTTTTATTATTGTAAAAGTCTGTTGCTCACAGGCTTTTATTATTGTAAAAGTCTGTTGCTCACAGGCTTTTATTTTGTAAAAGTCTGTTGCTGACTGCTGCCGCATTTACAGGAACTGGAAAAGAAAAGAATAGAGAGCCGAAGTCCTGCCCTTCTACTTCCGGTCCATGGGACCTTAATTCGGAAAAAATATGAACGAAAGTCAATGGAGAGATAATAATAATTTTTTGATCCCGTTTGAATTGAGCCATGGATTACAAATATGATGTTCATCAATTTAAAACATTACTTTTCAACCGAAGAAAGTCTCAGTGTTGAAAGTATAAGACTGTGAAAATTCATAATTAGAAAGACTACACACTTCAATGTCTCATGGATGACATCTCGCTGAAGCTACGATGTCTGTGTGTATTGTACCGGGGATGTAACGTTACTCAAATGAGCAGAGGATCTCGCTTGTTCTTTTGCTTATCTGCTGAAAACACTTCACTGGATAAAACACAGCAGTTAAGATAACGTTACATGTGTTGTTTAATAGAGCTAAGCTAGCTAGCTAGCGAGCAAGCTGAGCATCAAGCTAGGTGAGGTAGATTGTGTGAGACGGGAGATGTTGTTCATTGAGCGGTTTCACACAAAACCAAGTGGTCATATGACAAAGCTACGGTTAACTGAGACCTTCTTCGGGTGAAAAATTATCTTTTAAATTGACGAACATCATATTTGTAATCTATGGCTCAATTCAAACGGGATCAATATCATATTTTTTCTGAGTCCACCGGAAGAGGCGTGACTTTGGCTCTCTATTGGCGGATTAACAAACATGGGGAAGGGTACGGAACTTTTACATGGCCATTTTCATTTTAAAGTTCTTCCAGACGGTGCAGTCGACAGAACCAAAATTATTTGTAACCACTGCAAAGTTGAATTTTCTTATCGCCGGAGTACTTCCAGTCTGAAATATCACCTAAGTGCAATACACACAGTTGATACCAGCAAATCATTCAACGAAACAAACAGTGGTGCGTCGGCAGACTACGTTAGATGCAGCGTGTGGGAGTATAAGTATAGATAAAGTATAGATAAACAAAAGCAAGAGAAGCTAACAAATGCCATAGCGAAGTGGATAGCTACAGACTGCAGGCTGATTAGTGCTGTGGAGGACGTCGGTCTGAGAAACATTCTGAAAATCGCAACAAATGACGGCAGGTATGAGATTCCCTCAGCATCACAAGAAGAATACATACACATATATATATATATATATATATATATATATATATATATATATATATATATATATATATATATATATATATATATATATATATATATATATTCTATAACATGAATGCTCTGGCAGTGGCAATAAGCTTTAATTTTGTATTTGCTTTGATTACATTGTTTAAATTAAGATTTACACTAAATATTTTATTTATCTGCTACTGTATAAACAAAATGCTGATGTTAAGTGTTTGCAGAACAAATGTTATGGCACTTTCGTTCATACGGCAGAACATTTAAAATAAAATTGCGCTATACACTACTTTTGACTTCATTGTTGGATTTTGCTTATAACAATGTGATTAATTGCGATTAATCAGGGAAATCATGTGATTAATATATATATATATATATATATATATTGAGTGAACAGTTTCAACTTTTGCACAGTTCTGTCAGGAACATTTATGTCATGCGTAATACAGTTCTGTCAGGAACATTTATGTCATGTGTAGCTGACCATTTGACTGTGACAAAGTTTGCAATGAAGACGTGAACAGGAAGTGGGCCATATCTCAGCAGTGCTTTCTCCAGTCATTCAAACATGCTCAGTGGTTGGAAAAGTCCTCATTTTGCTTTGCCTCTGGAAATGTTGACTGAAGCAACAACAGTTCTTTTTTTTGTTAACACAAAAACACCCTTTGTGGCAAGATGAGTGACAGAGGCATAAGCAATGTAGCACTGGTAACACCCTTTGATAGCCGACTGTTCATTCTGTATATAGTTGACTGTCAAGAAGATTATTCTTCACAGATGAATAAACTGTCATGACAATGTCCACTCCATCTCCATCTCATGTCCCTTGCAGTAAAACCTCCATCTCTCTAGTCTCTGTTGCAATATTCATCCATTCAGGGGCTGAACACAAAATGAAATACGTCACATCAAGTCAACATGGCTGTACTTTTCATTTTAAAGGCTCCTCCTCATGCAACAGAGGCTACATCTTCATCTGTGGCAGAAATTCTCCTTGACCGCTGATTCCACTATGCTTGTTCTAATCTTGCCTGTTTTTTATCTACTATAGGCCTGTCTGACTAACCAGGAGTGTGTTTTTACTCCACCTCTTGTATCCAAGATCTGCCTGAAAGCATCACAATGAACAGCAATTCAGCCAACCAATGGCAGATGTGAGTCTGAATTTCTGGTCAACATATTCTCTTAAATGAGTAACTGGTCTTCTACACTAGATATACCTGCAATAACAGATTTTTTGGTCAATTAAGAGCACCAGAAACAAATTGTGAACATATCACCTTTTAAGTTGATATGGTAAATTTGTTAGCTACCAGTTGCTTATTTACTCATCCAGCAGATATTGAGCAACTTTTAATTCATTGATGGTTGCATTTCTGGACACCTGGCAATTGAAGCTCTACAGTTAGTGGCTGTATATTAATAATTGATAATCAGTTGTATGCACAGGTTACAAAGTGTTGTCTATAGAAGTGAAATTATTGTTGGAAAGGGCTAGGTGGTGTGATGCTCATTTAACAGTTTTGTTCCTATGGTGTTTGAATAGGAACAATTTGCCCAGAACAGCACACCACACACTAAAACCGGAAATCTCGCGATTAACTTGACTTTAGAGTATACAAACATAGCGACAATGGAAAAACTGCACTGCCCGGACTGGGCTTCTGCGAGAGGTCGGTGCTCATACAAAGGTTACCCGCTGATAACGGCGGTCGGGACGGTTAATGATGAGCATGGCTCTCTCCCGGAAGCAAGGTCACCATGATGAGTGTGAGCTAACCATGTTGTTAACTAATGCTCTGTTTGCACTGTTAGCGCTGTTAGTGATTCCCGTTTCCTCCACCCTCTCTCCCCCTTTGTGATCCACTGATCAGCTGTTTGAGCACCGGTCTCCCTTAGAATCCCGTCCCGGGTAAAACAAAACTGGACTGCGTCCTCAGCTGTCCTCAGCATTCTCCACACACAACAGGATGTCAGATCAAAAATTTTGAACATGTTTAATATTTGCGATTTGAAATCAGTGCGGCCAGGATAGACTTCTGAGCAGATTGGGGGATGTAAGAAAATACTCTTAGCATACCTTACACAACAGGAAATTCTGGCAAGATAATCTTGAGAATCATCAAAAAAATCTAGTCTTTGCTGACAATTGTCAGGAGGGGGGAATCAGGCCCAAAATCTGCTTGATGCTTGTGTGGCGTGTACCCTGCACAACCTTAACCCCTCTTTTTTTGCCATAAACTTATTAATTTACTAACCTAACCATGTTGTAGTTGCCATGTGCAGATATTCTAGGTAGTGACAATTGCAAGTGTTGCTTTGGACAGTAAAACAATGTAATTGAATGTCACAAACTTGGCTCAGGGAATCTGACAAGGGAATCCACACATGTGCATAATTTATTAATCTTAAATTAACACAAAACCAACAATGAGGGGGTGAATCACAAATGTCAGCAATAAAAGCAGAAGTAGCCTTTCACAAAGGTTGCCATTACACTAGGATGGCACTACTCCACCAAGGCCACAATGACCCAAACTTTCCCACCACTGCCACCCATTTTACCAGCTCCATTTCCCCCACCTAGCAACGTTGGATCCTGAGGAGCAATTTAAGGGTGAGAAAACTGCTAGTAAACGAAAAGCAAGTGATTTGGCAAGTCAGTAGGCAGTCACATGGTAAAACTAATGGGACATGGCTGTTTCTGAACTCTTATGATTGATATCAAAATGGTGTAAACAGTATCCACCTCAAAATGCCGATCTGATTGTTGTAGAAACACAGGAAAGTGAGAAAAAGAACAGTGAGGAGTGTGGTCAGCAGGAACTGAGGTTCAACCCTTGAACCAAAGTACGCATCAAAATGTTAAGCACCAAAGCTCATCACAAGTGTCCAAGCAGTTTGACAAAGCATAGTTCAAGATGCTCCGTCTTCTCAAAATCACACCAACCACCATCTACCAACTGCACACAACTGGAATTAACATGCACTAAACAAAAAAGTAGCATGCCCAAATAATGTACAAAGGATAGCTACATCAACCAAGCTCCGACACAAAACCAAACAAAGCTGCAGCTGTACTACTTACCACCAAAGCTTCTTGACCAAATTGCAGATACTGTTTAAAGGAAACAACTTTCTCACTACCGATATTCTAGTCCTAACCTACCAAACCAAATTCTGCAATGAACCTAAGCTTCAGACAGGCTCAGGGCAAGTTAAAACATGTGACCAGACGGAAGGCACAGACTTATTTTCCAATCTGAGCCATGGTACAGTAGTTTTAAGGTTACAAGTATACAAGTTACAAAAATACATGTACTGGAAAGTGTGCAATGGTGAAATCAAAGATAGCCACCACACAAACCAAATTGGTCACAAACATACCAATCAACAATTACAGTCCCGGACGAGCCCCCATTTGTCACAAACTGCTCAGGGAATGTGACAAGGAGGGAGTCCACTCTACGCAAGGGATTTACTTAAAACAAACATTATTTATTAAACTAAAGTTAACACAAAACCAACACAAGAGTGGGTGTAGTAGATCAGCAATGAAAGCAGTTATTGATGTGTGGCATGTGTAATGTAATGATAATTCAAAGTAAAAAAAAAAAAAGTTTTACATTTTTCTATGCAAGTAAAGATGTTCTAAAGTAGGAAGTGTGTTTATAATCTACGATGACATAATACACTGATGTCATGAGGATGTTTGTGCCCAGACTTTAAGCCATGTTTATTTGCATAAATGTTCCAACATGTCAGGCAGTGAAAAGAAACCTCATGAACAAATGTATGCACTGTAAATATTGGATAAGGTACGGAAGAGCAGAATTGACGCAGTGGTTAATCCTACTAAATACTTTAGCGATGTGGCAACTCTGGAGTTCATATTATGTGATGTGAATTGTATGCCTTACTTGTAGAGAGAGGCAAAGACAGATTGATATACAGAATAGACAGGGTAAACAGATACTGTAGATAATGAGGAAAATAATGACACGCGCGTGTCTGGCAGCAAACAGACACCTACACATAGGCAGGAAAGCAGCAGGAACCTACATATTTTTTCTTATTACAAACTTTGCTGCGTCATTACCCTGATAAGACCTTAGCTGCTCTCTTTTCCTTAATCTCTTCAATATATTTCTTCTCTCTACCCTTCCTCATTTCAAAAAAACCAAACCTGCTTTGGTAAAGAGTACTACTTTAAAGAACACTGCAGAGTAGCATAAGGATAAGAGAGATGGAGAGAGTGATTAAGACAGAAATAAAGAGACAGTGTGAGAGAGGGAGAGCTAAATTAGGAACAAAAGACGGGACACCGGAGGGAAAAGTATCTGTGCGCGTGCTCATGCATGTGTATGCTTGCATGTTTTTGTGTCTGTGTGCAACTTTACAAAACCCCTGTAAAACCGCAGGCTGCTTAATTCAGTTTTTCCGGTTCAGTCCCTCCCCCTCATTGCCCTCTTTCTTCCATCCCATTCTGTTTCAGAATCGTTTGGGATGTAATGAACTTAAAAACAATAGCTAGCTATAACTAAAAGAAGATGTATTACTTTAAGAAATAAATAAATGAAGTATAATTGTAAAAGAATTTCTATCAGGTAATCACATATAGGAAACAACTTTCTGTTGGTATCCTAGAATCAAAGCATTATTTCCGCCCACTGGGATATTCAAAATATCCCTTTCATTCCTGTAGCAGTAGTGTTTTACTGTAGATCAATAAGACATCCAATCCATTCCTTTCGGTTTAGATCCTGTTTGGGGATATTTCGGTAGATCCATTAGATATAATTACTTGTCAGTTTGTTTGCTGGTAAAGAAAATAGTCTCTTATACCTAGTATGATTAATGGCTCCCTCTCTCCCTCTTCACTCATTTTTATACATCAGTATATGTCTCTTTATTTGTCTTCCTAATATACAATACCAATTTTGTCAGAAATGCTGTATCTCAAGCTAAAGCCAATGCTGTAATAAGAGAATCCTCCATACATACACATATACATGCAGACACTTACAGCTAGTTTACAGGAGATATGTAGAAGGATCATCATCATAACAGCAACGTGTCCAAAAATTAAAAAATGCAGTGCAATGCAATTTTCAACACTGTTAATATGTTTTTTTCTGGGTCAACAGCAGACCACTAGACTGAGTAAATAATAAACTGCACAGGGTTATGGCTCCTCCTTGTGTTAATGTTTGAGACTGCAGGATGTTCTGTAGTGAAGTGTTTTTTGCCGTGTAGTTTCAGTCACAGATTGTAGTGGTTGTTTGTGGTTTGTTTTGTTATTAGGCGATGGACCTAGTGCCAATGAAAAAAACTGCTTAAATCATTATTATTATTTATAGTGTAAATTGTACAAACTGATTAAAACCCCCCAAAAAAACTCATATGGAGTGTCTTATGCACTGTTCTCTTAACGTCTTCCACTGGCGACACATCTATATCCATGACTGCCTCCCTCTGCTCTTAAAGAAGCAGAAGCATTTTTAAAAAACATTCAATTTGTTGACAGTGTACTATAAAATTGTTAATAGAATCATTTTCATTTTGAATACACAATTTTAAAATGGGTTCACCTTTGATATAGACTGAAACTGATGTCTTTGTACCGTATATTTTGATTATTTACTGGAGAAGTGGAGAGCTAAAGTAGACTGCTATCAACTGTCCCAGTTCATTTGCTTCAATGCCTCCTTACAGAATCTGACTGCCTGGAGAATCTTGCTTTTGCTTCAGTCAGTTCAGGTCAGATGTGCTGCAAGTTCTTCAGACTTCACAGCAGGACTTGCTCTCAGACACTACACAGTATATAGAATATAACAGACAGGGATAGAAATACACTGTACACAGACACACGTGTCCTTTATTCATTCATGCCAACCTTTCTGACTGAGCAATTCTGACTGAGCAACCTTAAATAGTAGTTTATTGGTGTGTAATGAGCTGTAAAGCATTACAGTACACAGCAAATCAGACATGTGTTTGTCTGACAGCTACTCCGGTATATGCATTTACATTTTTATTCTTTTTGACTTAAGATGTGTTATCTTTTAGCAATACTCAATGACAGTGCATCACATATTTGCACAGATAAGTGTCTTGCTTTTTTTTCTGTTATATAAAAAAGAGTAACTATTTAAAGATGTGCGTGGCAATGGAGCAATGGAGTAAGTTCAGTCTTCATATCATGTAGATACAAACAGTTGGGAAACCAGATTATTATTATATTATTATGTGCACAATGAGAGATTCTATCTATAGAATATTTTTTGAGGGGGCTAATTTATTCTTTCATTTGTCCAAGCAGCATGTCTCCATCGATCTATTCATCCATCTGTTCATACATTAATTTGATGCAAATGTAACTGACTTAAATTGGCAAATAATATTACACAAAAATGTCCCTTCATGAAAAAACTCCACAGTGTACTAAGGACAGTAGTTTTATCAAACATTATCACATTTTTTAGAAGCTATTAAGAAAGTGCTGCCTTCCACCTCGCTGAGCAGTGATTCCTTTACAGTTTAACCTGTCAGCACTGGAATCTGTTTGAGTCTGTTTTCCTTCTGTCTAAACCTTGAAAGCATAGTACATAAGACCTTCCCATTCTCAAAACAAATTCTGTTCCAGAAAGCAAGAAGTTGCTGAAAATTTTAAAGCCTACATGGGATCTTCTCCTGTGTGTTACACTTTTTCATTTGTCTGGCTGACACATCGTGATTAAAGATTGGGAATCTGCCAATGATGTCAATAATATTGGTGATTTCTTTCTGTTTGATCACAGTTACAAGGTGAGAAAAGTGGAACATTAAACTTTCTTCAGTCCCACAGGTTTTCCTAAGATCTGTTAGGAAGCACTGTGGATGATTTTGGTAACCTGTGGGAGCCAAGGACACCGTCTCACTCACAGAGCCACATGATGGGAAGAACAGTTTGACAGTGAAAGTGTGTGTGTGTGCTTGCTGCTGTAGGAAAATCAATGGGAACCAACGTGATCCATTGTTATTCAGCACATTAGAATACATCGGTTGAGAATAATAGAAAATGGCAAGGAGGTCATTTTGCAGTAAAACTTTTTTTTATATCACAGGCACTCGGTGCCCTCAAATCTCGTTATATAAAAGTGGAAACATTATTCATCATACAGAATGTCCAGCATTACATATTGTTATAGCTCTTTAGATTTGTTCATCTTAAAACTACATTAAAAAAAAGTAAAAAAAAGGTATCAAAATGCAAATTATAAAAAGACGCTCAAGAAAATAGATCTGCTGAAATGATACAATATACAAATATACAAATGTCTTCTTAGAACACAATGGACTATTTTAAAGGGATATACTCTCTGTTTGCCTCATGGATGTCTAAAACAGAACACACAGAAAATTATTAAAGTTTCTCCAAGACTCACTTAGTCCACGTTGAGCATTTATGAATAAGTCAAACTCATTAAAAACATATGCGTTAATGCTTGAAGACCTCACACCACAAACATCAAATCACTCTGTAGTTGCACTAATCTTACAATGATCCTTCATCAACAATCGCCATCTTTACCATGAACAATACTCATGAGTGTGGCATAGTGGAATTCCTTTGAGCGTTCTTTGAAATAAGTGGTGCTTGAAGATTAACTTAAAGTGCCCATATTATGCTCATTTCAGGTTCATAATTGTATGTTGAGGTTGTACCAGAATAGGTTTACATGGTTTAATTTTCAAAAAAACTATATTTCTGTTGTACTACACATTGCTGCAGCTCCTCTTTTCACCCTGTGTGTTCAGGTCTCTGTTTTAGCTAAAGAGTGAGGCATCGCCCTTCTATCCCATCTTTGTTGGGAGGCGCACATGCGCAGTAGCTAGGTAAGGATCACATCAGCTAGCTGTTTGTTTCTACAACTTCAGTTAGTACAAGGCAGGATTAGCCGGGAGACTTCTTCTAAACGAGGGCGCACTTCCAACTTTGCGTAGAATACCTGCAGAACAGGGACATGTAAGTAGTTCTTTTGTAGATTATGGTGAACTATTGTGTGTTGTAGCAGTGTTTTGCCATTGAGAACGAGCTAGCATGCTTGCGCTAGCATGCTACGGTTAGCTACCTCATCTCGGCTACTGATGTAGAAAGCCCTGCAGATTTTGAACAGCCCACCCGGAGACTGAAGGTAGAAGACATTCAGAAACCCGTATCTCACTCTAATATCTGTATCTAACTCATGTATTTTTTTTTTCTTCCAAGTTTGTATGCGTGTGGAAGCACCAGAGACACAAAATAACACCCGAAATCCCAGAAAAAGTAATTTTTTCATAATATGGGCACTTTAAAGCTTTAGTGCGTAACTTTTGGTATTAATGAACGTCTGTTACATTCAAGCCATTGCCAAATGAGATGCTACAATGCTAATTAAAAATGTCTCCACACAACTCTCTCTGTATTTCTATGTTCAGAAGATTGTGTCGTCCGGTGACTTTCCCGGGCAGAAACTTGAGTGAAGATAAATACCTCTTCTGAAGAGTCCATCATGTTTTTTTAATCCTCCGTGTCCTCCGTGTCCTCCTTGGCTACTAGCAACTACGTGGAGGAGGGGTGGGGTGGTGCGCGATCATGGAAGGCTTGTATCATGTGGACTCGCCAACAGTGTTGTTGTTATTACTTAGAATTCCTCATGTGGGAGACAGAAACTACGCACTATAGCTTTAATTACTATTTAGTCGCTTAAACAGTTGTTTTAAGGGAAGATACTTGTATCATCCTGCACAACGTATACTTCAATATATATAATTAGATGATCAACAATGCAAATATGTATGCCTAAGTTCACATCTCAGAATACCTTTTTAATAAGTGTCTGCAAGCAATTCCACCGAAATTACTTGATGTGTTCGGAAATATCACTGTAATAAAAGCAGATATGACCCGAGCCTTTGTTACACAGTGGTTAATAATGAGTGATATAGGGATAGATAACTACATAATGGTTTATGTGTTAATATGAACTTTCACAATTAGTGTTATTTGCTTGATTAGATTTTACAAAACAGTGGACTGAGTGAGATTAGGAGAAACTCCCATCATAGGCTCCTCTGGAATGTTTTTTTTTTTATTATTATTTGGCAGAGGAAGGGAAATGACAAATGAAACATCAATATGTAAAACTGGAAAATGTGAAAAAACAACATTCCTAGAATTGTTAGCAAACTGACATCACCAACATCAATGCTTAAAAATGAGCAGTCTGTAGTAACCTTTCATACATTCTTCAAACACTATCTTCACCACTTCTTTCTTTTCTTCCTATACTTTAACTTTTCACCCCTCCGTGCTAACCGCAGATCACCCCTACATCTTCCCCATGTGAGCAGTTGTGTTTCCCCACCCTGGATCTCTTGCACTCTAGCAGCGATCGCTCCCCGCCCTCACACTCCACATCATCCAGTAGGATCCTGACGCTGCGGTCTGCCTCCCCAAGTGCAGCCCTCTTCATCACGGCCAACGCTGTCGTGAAGCCGAGCTGTCGACACACCACAGAACCTGCTTTGCTGTTGAAAAGGTCATCGCAAACTGTCCCCCACTCACCACGGATAAAGATCTCCACTCTACCTCGATCTGACAAACCATCGGCGCTTACCAGTCGCACTGAGCCAACCCGCAGTCTTCTTCCTCTCTTGTGACCGCGACCTCTTCCTCGAAGCCTCTTATATACTCTGTTACCCTCTCCTGCACTTTCAAGCTTCTCTCCGAGCCACAGTCTCTCTTCCTGTGATTTAGGTAGCGTTGTGTTGATTGGTGGTCTCTGGGGCTTGAAGCCTGATACCGTGGGTTTCTGGCTCCAATATGGCGGCAGTGGTGTGGTCAGCGCTCCAGGAGACTCCGGGTATCGTTTCAGGGATGTTGTGGATGGAGAAGGAGGATGTTGTGGTGAGGTAAAAGGTTGTGAGGTGGTAAAAGGGGCGTACTGACGGGGTCTCCCGTGTCTCCTGGTTGGAGGTGTGGTGATGATTGGGGTTTGAGCAATCCTAGAGTAGGCTGCAGTCATGACGGTTGTGAGATAACCTGATGGAGAGACAGAATCACCCTCTTTATTTGAATATATGTAATTTAACAATGTGTTAAAGATGCTTATATGGTAATTATGAAACTACTTCCGGCAGCTGGTTAGCTTAGCTTAGCTTAGCATAAAAAGAAAGAAAAGAGGGGGCTGGCTCTGTCCAAAGATAACAAAATTCACCTGCCAGTTTGTTAATTAAGATTTGTTTTCGGTGTCAGTTTTTTATTTGGCTTGGTTCTAACAGATTAAGTCCAAAGTCTAAAAGCATCCATGAAGTCACTGCGTCCGGCAAAAAAAAAACAGTTATTTTTACACTTTGGTTTTGTACAAACAAGATATAATATGTTGATTAGTGAGCTTTAGAGGTGCTGTTAGCTGGATTTTGTTACCTTTGGACAGGCTTTCTGTTTCCCCCAGTTTCCAGTCTTTATGCTAAGCTAAGCTAACCGGCTGCTGGTGGTAGCTTCATATTTATCGTACAGATACAGTCTTTTCTTCTAAATCTCGGCAAGAAATCAAATAAAAATATTTTCTAAAATTTTGAATATATCTTTAGCTAGTACACCAAATTGTTCATTTGTGAACATGTTTTACAAAGCTCAGATTTCACAAAAGCCATTTAAGACCGGCAAAGGAAAGACATAAACACAGACACACAAAGATGAATGTCCAAACTGAAGCTGATGCAGAACCATTTATTCAAAATAAATAATGCCAAAGTACCTGATTTAATTTAAGGTACTGCAACACATAAATAAGCACCATTTATCCTGCTTTAGACTCCAGTACCAGCCAAAGAATATAATGCAAGAAATAAAGTTGCCACGTTCGCTAATTCCACTACCTGAGTTTGACACAAGCTTGTGTGAAAGGCTCATCCTCACCTTCTACATCCGCAAAGGCAATTTTGTCCTCAATTTGCTTTCGGTCAGTAAACAGAACATGAGCAAAAGTTGAGACATTGGTACACTAATACTTTATATTAATTTTCCAACATTTCCATTTCCATTTTAGCATTTAATGAGGTGTATACTACTAATCTGTTGTGCCCTCTTCAGAGACTTAGCACATTTTATGTAAGTTTTTTCTACTTTTCTAGTGCAAAGTGCAAAGACTGAAGCATTTAATTTAGTCATTTTTATGAATTGTAAAAAGTTTTTTTTAAATAAGGCTACTTTGCCACAAAAAAAACTGAATAATTTAAAATAAATACATTACGTTCTCATTTATAAATTAGACCACCGGCTATTTTACTGTATTTTTTTATTTCCTCACTTTTAAGCATCTTTTAATCATATTTCGATTTTCACCATGCAAGAAAATACTTGAGAGCTAACTGTAGGTAGTTCATCTCTAACATACTGTGCAAGCTGCGATATAAAAGATTACAGAGTAGTTTTAAGTTCATTCTTATGCTGTAAAACTAGTATGGAGCTTTGAATAAATAATGCTATAATAGCCAGTTGTGAGCTATAATTAAGTTAATTTCTACCCTGCAGTATTTTAAACTGATATACAGACCAAAAACTGGTTAAAAAAAGTAAAAAACAAAAAAAAGCCAAATCATATTTCCATTAATCCAACTTAGCTGCCAAACTATATTATTTTATATTTTCTATTTCTATATGGTTGATTGATTGTAAAGGTGAGTCATTAAGCGGCCTGTAACTGACATTTGTAGCAAGTAAGACTGCTTCAGCAATCCTGTGTAACTGTAATGTACAGTTTTCTAATTTAATAGTGATTTGATTTGATCAAAAAGGCAAGTTATATTAATCATTGAAGGTAAATAAATTGCACAGCATTTAGTTAATTTAGCTATTAGCATGTTAAAATGTAAAGCAAAAATAAAGCGCAGAAGGTGAAACCACCTGGTTTGACACTGGTGGCCTCACCGCGCATCAAGACACTTATTCGTGTGGGTTCACCGGTGGATTTACTGTTAGTCCTAACAGTTGATTTAGTGGTTATGTAAAGAGTGGGCCTAGTGGTTGGGTAATCAGTGGAGCTGGCTCGGTAAACAGGTGCACCAGTAGGCCTACCAGTGGGTGTGGTTGTGGCGGGGGTTGTTGCCATGGACATCTGGACAGGTGTTGGTACGGTTGTTGATTTTATTGTTGTTGCTGAGGTTGTTTTTATTGTTGTTGTTGCTTTTATAGTTGGTTTTGTGGGCGCTGGGGGTGTTTTTCTCGTTGTTTTTCTTGTTGTCTGTAATGTTGTTTTTCTTGTTGTTGCTTTTGTTGGTGGTAGGGGCGTTTTTCTTATTGTTGCTCTTGTTGGCATTGGTGGTTTTATTATTATTATAGGTGACTTTCTTCTTGGTGGTGTTTTTGTTGTTGTTGTAGTTTTTCTTGTGGTTGTTGTGGGTACAGGTGTGGTGGTTGGCTTCTTGTTGATTACAAACTCTGCAAAAAAAGGAAGAAATAAAGACATTTGAGCAGTGTCAAAAAGCCTATCCAGAATTTGATGCACATTGACAAGATAATCAGAATTCTAGACACGATTTATTTGATGAGGTTTTGGTAGAGTACATATGGCTAAGAGTCTAATGTTTCTATAAAGAACAACAACAAACAAAAAATGGGAAAACACACTGACAAAACCAAAAGTGGAACAGAAGTTAACCATCTGCTTACCTTCTTTGGGGTAGAAGTGA
This sequence comes from Perca flavescens, assembly GCF_004354835.1. Classification (NCBI taxonomy): domain Eukaryota; kingdom Metazoa; phylum Chordata; class Actinopteri; order Perciformes; family Percidae; genus Perca; species Perca flavescens. The sequence continues at coordinate 19,685,161 of NC_041333.1, forward strand.
ATCAGTTTTCCTTTTATCTTAACAGGTGAAGGCTTGACCCTGCATTTTCCTGGTGCTGCTCGCCTATGTGGTCAGGAGAGAAAAAATAAGCACACACATGCAACTTATTATATCATTTTTGAGCTTTGAAGAAATGTTAGTGTATTCTAAGATCAGCTATTCTACTTTAACTAGAGCTAGACTGGACCGCCTTGGTAGCCGAGTGGTTACAGCTTGTGTCACTTAACCGGTTTAATTACAGCTGGGGACCTTTGTTGCATGTCATATTCTCTCTCTCTCTCTCTCTCTCTCTCTCTCTCTCTCTCTCTCTCTCTCTCTCTCTCTCTCTTCCCCCATTTCCTGTCTCTCCTTGGTAAATTGTTGGGGCTTATTGCTGATACATTTGCATCCACGTATATAGCAGTCAATAAGCAACAAGAAAAATCAGTTTAGTTTAGTCCAAGTCTACATACAGTAAGTCACAATGACCAATGTCCCCATTACTACACTCTACACCACACACCCTGTAGGTATGATGAAAGTAGATTTATTGCTGCAATGATGTGTTGTAATGGTTAGCTACCTGGAAGGGTCAACTATCTTATAGATGACTCCTGCTCTGGCTGTGGCACTCGCGGCTCCTGTTGCTAAAAAATACAGTTCACCTAGAAAGATGGACAGAGGAAAGGGAGAGAGTGAGGCAGACAGAGATAGGTGGAGAGTAAAAGACAAAGAAACGGAGGGAGGTGTAATGAAGGTGGACAGCAGGGAGAATGGAAGGAGGGAGGGGATATGTACAATGAGTATGGATGAGGCGTAGAGCAAGAAAGAGGGAGAACAATGGCAAAACAGAGGAGATAGAACTTTTTAACTTTAATCTTCTCTGAGGCACTTTCAGGGGATGGAGGAGATTGTTTAAGACCAGCAGCATGTGTACAACCCTCTCCCTGGTAAATCAGCAGTCTCTTTAATACAAACCAGATTTAAAGTCAAACCAAACCCTCTACTGGGTCCTTTTGGTGGTAATTAATCATTATTAATGATTCCACAATTTAAAAAAATTATACTTTAGGAAACAAACTCTTTAACCATATCATTTAACTTTACATACATGTCCCACACCTCAATGACCTCATTAATGTTTACTTTTAATTAAGCAATATACTGTATATGATACAAGGACTATTTTTTTACATTACATTGCATGTCATTCAGCTGACACTTTTATCCAAAGCGACTTACATTTGCTATATATGTCAGAGGTTGCACGCCTCTGGAGCAACTAGGGGTTAAGTTAAGTGTCTTGCTCAGGGACACATTGGTTGATGTATCGCAGTGGGAATCAAACCCATGTCTCCCATACCAAAGGCATCTGTCATATCCACTGTGCCATCACCACCCACTATTTGTTTGCATGTTGGTAAGTTCTTACCTGCTTCATCCTCAGCAAAAGAGATGATGTATTTGTAGTAACTGTTGATGAGTTTGGGGAATCTGCAGGTCTGGTCTCTTCCCATGCAGATCTCATTGTACAGCCATTCACCAGAAGTAACATTCTCCTTTAGAGACATCAGACGCCTAAACAGAAACAAACCGCACATAAGTATAAATATATATAATATTTATCCCCATAAATTCTTTTATATACATGCATATTTATCATAAATATGAAATCCAGCCTGTGCACAATAGCTCAATATGAGTGCAGATTATTGCACTCCTTATTAAAAATAATATGTTGTAATGTTTTTCCACGTACTGTAATACTTGATGTTGCATTGGCTTCACTAAAGAATTGAAGGAAAAGGTGCGGCTAAAAAATCCTCAATCAAAGGACAAAGACAGATCTATATCATGTATTTTTTTATTAGGCTTTGTATTGTAATGATGTTGCAATTACGGCTTCTACAAATTGGATCCTGGGTCTCTGCAGTTATCGGCGAGAATTTGTCTCAAGAAAATGTCTAAAGTTTAGATTTAAAAATGACGCAGAAACACTTACCCACTCATAAAATCCCCGAAGATGTAGAGTCCATTGAGGTTGGGCATCTGACAGCCTCTGTAGATGTATCCTCCCGTCACTGATTTGCCCAACTTGTGGGGGTAGGCAAAGATAGGCAAGATGTCATCTAGACATAGACATAGAACAACACACCAGTTTATCACCATAACAAGAAGACAAAACTATAGCAACCTACTGCTGTAAATATGCATCCTATTCAGAGGCATATGAAAAGTCACTTGACCCCACAAACTTGAACTAAATTAAAATTAGCTAAAGTTATTATTCACAGCCTTCAACAGTGACCATACATATCATGTAAAAAATGTAATCCTTCTCAGTAGTGTCTGCAAAAAGTGAACGTGAAAAAAGTGAAATAACAGCAGCCTAAAAAGAGTCCTCACCTAGCGAGGAGTTGTGACAGAGTTTGCGATCGTAGCAGCTGAAGCCTTCTTTGGCCCTCCATCCATAGTTGCCTCCTTTAAACATGTATTGACAAAGTTAGTGCAACTTCTCAGGGAAAGCGCTATTGTACCATTCTTTCTAAATGGAATTGCTTCACAATCACAGAGTCTATGTTTACAATGCAGTAAATATACTGTGAAAAACCTTTGGACTTGCAAAATTATTGTTCGGCTGTAATTAGATGTTTATTTCATGCCCCTTTCAGGTTTCTACGTAATCAGATTGCATTCACCCTAATTGTTAGGGAGAAGACTGAGATTAAGCTATGATGTCTGACTCACTGTCTGCGTGGTCTTTGAGAGAACAGTTGTATATGACATGAGGATGATAATGATACCCTTCTCATATTTCTTATGAAAATGTTAAAAGAATTTTGAACACTTAAAATTCAGTAAAATCTCTCTTTAAAGTAAAATGTTGCTTCAAACTAAAATTACCATACCTTTAACAATAAGGTCCACCTCTTCATATTTGTTCTGGCCTACGTCACCACAAAACATCCTGCCTCCGCCCCGGCCTGTAGCGGGGTCACCACGGTCAATGGAGCAACGCCACATATTGCGAACGCCAAAGGCATAAATCTCTGCACAGAAAGAAAAAAAAAATACATTTACATATTGACAAAAATAGCACACATCCATTGTGAGGCTGCATACAGAAACCAAAAAGGCATATATTTCTGGAATGAAAGGTGATTTTGCATCTGCCATAGCCTAAAGACATGTTTTTTTTTTTATTGTATTTAAAAATGGCAGTTTACTGAGTTATGTTTTCCTCTGTAAGAGAAGGACAGTCCCACAGCAGTCACATATTATGTGTGCTCATTAGAGTCTACATTAATATTTATTATTGTGCAATTGATCTTAAATATCCCATTCATTTTAAATGTGACCAGACATAATTATTCCACAGATATAGAACGTTTTAAGAGATTTACCGGGTCGTGATTCTTTTTCTCTCAAGAATGGGTTATCTGAGGGGATGCTGTATGGGGGGCCATCGTCATTGTTGTCAACATCAAGACGCAGCACCTTGCCGAGGAGTGTTGACCTATAGTCAACAGAGTAGACCAGAGAGTGAGAACGATTTAGAGAGGCTTCAAGACTGAGGTGACTGAGTGAGTGCTCTTTTTAGGCAGATATAAAAAATAAGCTTGAGCACCTTGACCTGAATCTTTTCTTTATTTTTCTGTCCAACATATGTTTCACCTTTGACCTTCCACTCTCCCATCATCCTCTTTTTCTACTTCTTGCAACACACCTCATCTTCCTCTTTATTAACTTCCCTGCTATTTATTTTCTCTCTTTCCCATCTTCATTGTTCTTCATAATGTCTTCCTCTAAATCCACCTTTCCTATCATTGCTTACTTTCCCTCACCTTTCTCTCTGTCCATCCATTTGAACTAAATCTCTAAGTTTGTCCTTTATCCCTTTCTCCATTTTCCTTTTTCTCTTCTCCTCTCTCATTTACTGTGCACCTTTCTCCTCCCTATTCCCTGGTCGCTCTCTCCATATACCCCTTTTCCACTCTTTCCAATCCTTCCTTTCACTCCCTCACTCTCCCCGTCTCTCTCTCTTTCCTCCACATACCAGTGTGTGGCAGTCCGCAATGTGTAGTGTCAATATTAGACTTGGCAGGCGCTATCCTCCCTCATTCCCAGAACAGCTAATACAGCCTGTCAACAAAACCCCTCAGAAACAGTTAAAGGGCCAAACTATAACCGTCTGGAGAAAAGCTGTCAGCATCTCAGATAAACCTGTTTCCTAAACTGTCGTTAACCTGCTGCTGATAAAATTCATCAGAGGGCTTCCCCAGTCTGTCACAATTCTGATCAGATTTGTAGGCTGGTTTTGAGATAAACAACACCATGGGTATTCCAATTTAGCTTTAACCTCTCAGTCCTCTGCAGTCCCTTTAATACAAGCTCCTTTTATAAACTCTATGTGCACTGCTCTTGGCATAAACACATCCTGCCACCTCTCCTTGACTTTGACTGTTGGAACTCCCATTGGCACATGCCTGCCACCAGATACTGATGTGGTTTATTCTTTTAGTTTTAGAGAACAATTGCACATACATTATGAAGTGGAACTCTACATTCAGTCCACCATTACTTCAAGTCAATTATTGGAAACGTATGTCCCTCCTGATCTTTGGACAGTTTATGCACTACTCCTACAATAATCTTTGCTGACATGCTTACATCCAGCCCTGTTAATTCAAGTCCCTTCCAAAACTCTTCAGCACTTTTCATTTCAATATAATATAGACATAATTGAGATCTTCTCCATAAACCCTCTAGAATGTACAAAAAGTTCATTATTGAAATCCTAATTAAAGAGGTGTTCTACAGGGCATATAAAGAATACTTTTTTGTGATAATTTGTGTGCACAAATGACAAATATGTACTTTTGGAATGATAATCTGTGTTATATGAGCAGGTTCCCTGCCCAGCAAGATCCTTAGTTTATGGGAATTTCCATAAGTGGAAGATAACCTGTCTTTAAAAAGCTATAATTTAAAGTTGCAACAGAGTAACTTGAGAGTCTTCACAGCTTTGAAGTCTACCTTCTCCATAACTTTTCATTAGACTTAACTGGAATTTAATTAGCGGGAACTCCTTTAGGCAGAACTGCCTGGTTTTAACCAGACTTTGGTATTTTTTAATATATATTTATGCAGCCAACATCTCAACAACGTCAAGGTGTCTGGCAAAATTTTCTATGATGAGCACCTTTATCATTTAAAATTTTAACAACCTCCAAGTGTAATCAAAAGGATGTGCTTATCTTCCTTTTGTAAATATTTTTTTTTATTACACATAAGGATGAAGCTTTGCAAGGAGAATTATTTCCTTTTCCTGTGCTCACTTAGATGTGCAGCTCATTTTCAGGTTGGCTGTTGTAGATGAAAAAATATTACAACAATGACTTACGACTTGAAGAATTGAATGTGATGTGTTAGGAAATACTGTAGGCAACCTAATCAAGCACCTACATTTGTTAAATTATTCTTACTTGTTCTGTGAGTTGCCAAACTTTCCAAATGGGTCCCCAGCTCGGCCCCCATCACCAATGAAGATGTACAGGTACCCGTCATGGCCAAACAGAAGTTGTCCTCCATTGTGATTGGATGCCGGCTCTACCACCTCAAGAATAGTCCTAAATACAAGTAAAGTACAATAAAGTACAAGTACCAGAACTTACAAATATCCTATTACTAACTACTACTAACAACTAGTCAAAGTCTATCAACACAAATCTAAAAAAACGCTCTCTCTTTGTTTCCACTTGTGTTTCTCTGACTCTGAAATTCTCTCCCCACCTCTCAGAGGAGTGGTCTAGTTGGTTGTCATCATGTGCTGACAGTGTGAACTCGCTGATACGTATCCTCTCCTCCTTCTTGACAGACACAGAGTAGTATACATAGGCTTTTCTGACTGCGGTGATCCTATGCACGAAAAAGAAGCAGAAGAAGTCATACTGTACACAATCTGTTGGCACAGTGGCCTTTTCCCTTGAGAATTATGCAAAACATTACTGATAATGTCTCTACATTATCATGAAAGTATGAACCTTGGGTGTAGAGCTATGCAGAGGAATCCCCTCTCGTCTCCAGCCCATGGTGATGTGAGGACAGCATGAGTGAGGTTAAGGAAAGGACGGTCGATCCTAGAGCCGTTGGCCAGATACACCCATACATAACCCAGCTGCTCCGCCACAAAGAATCGATGAGTCCCATCATTTGCGTGAATCATGGCCACGGGATTACGGAGCCCGTTGGCAACCTCCTGCAAACACAGCTCCAGACATCCTTTGGGATCCTCACTTACCAACCCCAAGTTAGCATTTAGTGCTAGGGACAGAAAAGATGATACGAGAAATGAGAAATGAAGCCGGGAGTAAAACGGTACTGTTAATGGATCTTTATAAACACACAAAAACAGAGCAGAGTTTTAAGGGGCTGTAATATTAAAGTGTCAGTATCCATGAGACTTGATTAGTACAACTTCCTTTCTCCAGGTTTCTTAAGGTTAGAATTAAAAATCCATATTCAGCAAATACAACCTACTGCCAGACCAAAACAAGATGTATATATCCAGGCAATCACTTAGTTTTCTAACTTGCTTCTTACATATATAATATAATATAATATGTCTTCAAAATCATGCTTTTACCCTACAGCCAACCTTATGTGCAGATTGGTCTGCACATGAATCATAAATAGACTGTTATGGAGTTAGAATCATGCCAAAACCTCACACACACACACACACACACAAAACGTGTTTTACTCACGCCCAACGATTCACAAACAAACTCAGTGTGGTTTGCAAATACAAAACATCATTCACAAACTAATGCATTTTGTTCTGCAAATAAGAAACCTACCTATCAAACAAATACAGTATGTTTTACACATACAAAAACATATTTCTTCAATGACAAAAAATATCCTGCAAGTACAAACTAAAATCTTTCAAATACAAAAAAAATCTACTACGAAGCAAGATCAACATGCTGGATTTCTTCAGTTACCCGGCTTCACCTAACCTAACAACCACAATACAGTCGCTGCTTCCTAAAACAGGAAGGAAAGCTGGCAAAAAAAATAGCGGACGCTGTAGCCTAGATGCGTAGGCCTAAATCACATGGCTTATCAATATCACTTCCCCATCAGTCTGATATATCTGACCATAATTACACTTGTGCTTTCCATAAACTGTCGTTGCTTTCGCCTATTATATGATCAGTTGCAACCCTGGCAGTGGAAGCGATCATGAGAGCAAATACAATATATGAAAACATAATTCAAACCGATGTGCGCATTGGCGACACACGGCTCAACAAGCGGATATGCAATTCCCTCCCATTAAAATCTAGCCTATATATTTAATAATAATACCCATCAGGGAATGTTAACAGGGTTTTTTGTCTCTAAAGGTTTTAACTTTTATGAGCGCATCTATTTCTCTCTCTCTCTCTCTCTCTCTCTCTCTCTCTCTCTCTCTCTCTCTGTCTCTCTCTCTCTCTCTCTCTCCACCGGGCTGCACCTGATCTTCTAAGAACAGTGACGGCGTTATCAATCGAGTAGCCTATTGACTGGTCAGTAGGCCTATGTGGTGCTCCCGACCAGGTTAGGTGTTCAGAATAAGTTACCACGGTGATTGTACCCGGTAACAACTGATCCACCGTTACCATCACTGTGTCACTATAACCAGCGTTGTGACACAGGTTATTCAGGACCCCGGTTGTTAGGTTAGGTGAAGCCGGGTAACTGAAGAAATCCAGCATGTTGATCTTGCTTTGTAGTAGTCTACAGGCTGCCGGTCTCACAGAATTCTGTGAAATGAACATGGCCCCTTAACTCAAAAACTGTGGCAGTTTCACAGATTCGCCGAAAATTCTGTGACGGGCCCACGGATGCGATGCATGTAGGTCAATGACATCATCATCCGTGGTTTACGCACAGATTCCCTGATCACAGCACGTTTATTTCTGTACAGAGAAGCTGTATACAGCTTTGCTATTATTGGTATTTTTAGCCCAATAACCGCTGTTTTAATCAACATTTATTCACCAGATCTTATGGTTTAATTGTATTTCTTTTAATGTTATTATTTCGGTCTATTTCGGCCAGGGAAGCTGCTTTGTTGTTTTGATATTTTTTAAACTATAATACTACATCTAGCAACATATATGTAGATATTATCATAGTATGCATTTCTTTACTTTAATAATATTATTTTGGTCTTATTACTGGTGAAATATTACAGTAGGCTGTAAGACAGAACACGATATGATCAGAGTTGGGCGCATGCAAAGCCGATTTCCCACAATGCAATGCCGGCATTCATTTCAGAGAATCAGACAATGATCAGCGGGTCTTTAACGCCAGCATCGCTTCAATATACATATATATAATCAGTGGTTTTGTCATCAGCAACAACACGTTGCTCAGTTTTGTTCCAGTAAGTTATGTACCATAATAACGTTTAAAAAAATCTGCGTGTATATATCTATGGTCCTGGTAGGCTTAAATTGACTTAACAGCGCCACCTGCTGTTGTGGAGTGCGAATTACAGGACATTTGTTAGAAAATTTACCTGCATTTGTGTGTGGATCTGAGGGCATTTGTGTGTAGATCAGCAAGGCGGAAAGTTAGTGCCAAAACTCGCGTGACAGTTTTCCGTTCTTGTAGAATTTGTTTTGTACTTGAAGGATTTTTTTTTGTACTTGAAGGATTTTTTTTTGTACTTGAAAGATTTTAGTTTGTACTTGCAGGATATTTTTTGTCATTGAAGAAATACGTTTTTGCATGTGTAAAACATACTGTATTTGTTTGATAGGTAGGTTTCTTATTTGCAGAACAAAATGCATTAGTTTGTGAATGATGTTTTGTATTTTCAAACCACACTGAGTTTGTTTGTGAATCGTTGGGCGTGAGTAAAACACATTTTGTGTGTGTGTGTGTGTGTGTGTGTGTGTGTGTGTGTGTGTGTGTGTGTGTGTGTGTGTGTGTGTGTGTGTGTGTGTGTGTGTGTGTGTGTGTGTGTGTGTGTGTGAGGTTTTGGCATGATTCTAACTCCATAGATGTCTTTTTAGCACAAGTTCAGGTTCTTGCCACTGCGAATTTAGACTTTCTTTTTTCTATGACAACCTTTTTGTTCATGTTGGCTGTTTATGTAAATAGAAGTAATGAGATGAGTTTTTCCTCAACTCAACCTCACAATTAGATCAACGTGTTCATTGGTGTGTGTGTGTGTGTGTGTGTGTGTGTGTGTGTGTGTGTGTGTTTTTGTGTGTGTGTGTCTGCTGCTGAACATAAACATATGTCCCCATACCTGCATTTGTCAATACATTAGGATAGCAGTACTGTTTATCCTTCAGCTCCAGAAAGTTGCAGAACTTTCTGCGATCTTCTTCTATCGTTGCAGTCATGTTGGCAAACTGCTGCGGCCCCACCAACTCCTCCAGGAGGAGGCTTAGCGTGTACCGGCACTGCTGCCAGTAATCGGAGCAGTAATCCCCACACATTCCAGGCAGCATCCGCATTGGAGTGTTAGCATCCTCAGCATCATACAGGTGGGCAGCGTATGGAGAACACTCCTGCAAAAGTAAAGATGATTAAACAACAAAAACATTGAAAATTCTCTTATAATTAAGGTTACGAGGACGTTTTTGTCACTCTGTGTAGATATTTTTCAGTGTCTATACTATTAACATGTCTTTAAGCCAATGTGTTTATCTCAGAGGTAAAGTTAAGGACATGTATGGATCACATAAATATAGAATTTGTGCACTTATTCCACCGCAGCTCCTCACCGCCTCACTATTACTGGTCAGGCTTAGGTAATACACAGGCTGTCTGAGTGCAGTCTGGTATAAATGGATCCCAGGAAGGTCCAGTCAGTTATTAAGTCACAACCACACTGTCCACACCCAGAATGGTAAGCTGCAGGCACAGGCAGGCACGACAACCAAACCATTATGTGGTTGACTGGTGCTCTTTCACTCAATGCCAGATCATCTCTTAACTGATCATCACCAGGAAACAGAGCCCAAAGCACAAAAAGCACAAGATCACTCATGAAATGTTTGGCAGAATACAAATATATGAACAACCAACTGACTAGATGGTTAACTGATCCAAGGCTTCCGGTTGCAGTATCTGTGTTTTGTGTGCCTAATGCCCATTGATGAGTTAATTTTGAGTGATTTATGAGTTTTTGGCGTTTTAGCAAAATAAAAAGTAACTGGATGCAACAAGTTTAAATACTGTAATTTAGCACACATCAAAAGAACTCTAACTGACATTGTACCCCTCGAAAGCAAATGTGCTGTTGTCCCTAATAGCCCAAGGACGGACAAACACACAAGAAACTAGAACCTTATTTGTACACCTACACAGGCAAACTGTGTGTGGGACACTGAATGTGTGCTTATACTGTACCTGGATCTACTGCTCATAAATCATCACTTTTATTTCTTTGTGCAGGTCAAGCTAAAAAATCCCCATTAACTATGACATATTATTAATTATGAATACAATAGAGAGATGGAAAAGGAAGAAAGTATATGCCCGTGGGTCTGAGTGTTTATGTAACTCCAGGTTTGTTATACATGTCTGTGTGTAATTCTTTTATACTCATACATTCTGACATTATTCAGTTTGTATCAGGTAGTCCTATTAATTTAGTTTTAAGGCATCTTTGTAATTGCAAAATAAATGTTCAGACCTACTGATTTCCTGATTTTTTTTTATTGTGCAAGTACTCATTCATAATGACCCCATACTGAATGTAATAGCATATACAGTAAGTAATTTCCACATAATATACTGTATAACAGATAGAATTCCTCCTATATTCCTGTCCACCCTTGAGATTTGATCTTTCCATATCATCCCAATGACACAATGTTGAGCCTGCCAGAACCACAGGACTTGTGTGTATTTTCAGTTTTCTTGGTGCTCTGTGTTAAGGAGGTTGTGTTCTCTGTTCGGTTTGTTGATCTATTGGTTTTGTTGTTCTGTCCGCAGGATTACTGAAAAACTACTGGCCCGATTTTCATGAAACTTGGAAGATTGTAGCATGGGCCAAGGAAAAAAACACTTGGGAGTGGATCCAAATCAGAGGCAGATTCACAAATTATTTTTCACTTTTATTAACTTGCGAAATAGAGCATGGTCTTGGTGGAGGTCTGCACTCTCTGAGTGGCCTTCTAATTTAATATATTTTAGATCTGGCATTGTTTAATCCCTACAGTTAAATGGTGATAGAATGATTATATAGGGTATTTCACACTGTTCCCTAAGGTCTCCTAATAGGATATGTATCATTGGTTGGGCAAAAAATTGCCCGAATGCTATTTTATGGGCCCTTAACTACTCTGTGAATATGGCCTTATTTGTAACAAGAGCTTTTCTTCCAAATATGGTATGCTCATGGATATTTAGATGAGCTGCCCGCTGATTGGTTTGAGCAAACCACATAGAAACACATTGGACACGAGACAGCAGGTCTCATATTTCAGACACTGCAATGTTTCGTTACTAAATTCACTTCTGAGACTTTTTTATGCGAGAAATCAACTATGTAAAGCTCAAATATGGGCCGTTTTACGAAAATGTATGGCTAATTGCAAATTTGGTAAGACGTGTCGGATTTCAGGAGGTCCACACAGTCTGACGAGACAGCGGCAGCCCCGCTGCGCTCCATACCCAGAAGAAAGTCACCGTCACTGGGTTACTGGACAACCGGGGCTCGGGGCTCTGCGGAGCTGCCCGGCATAACTATAATATATTTACAGTTTGAATTTTGTCTCGCTACTTATATAACAGCTTCCCTAAGGTCTTACACAGCTAACGCTTGTGTCCGATTTCAATTTAATGCATTTTTGTGAAGAGGAGGGGTTTCGTTAGCGGCTGGTGTCCGTTCAATCCTATGGGTAGCTAAAGATCGAGGCTAGCTAGCTAGCATCACTTTCGGTATAACTAAAATATATTTACAGTTTGAATTTCGTCATGCCACTTACAGAACAGCTACCATAAGGTCTTACAAAGCTAACGCTTGTGTCCGATTTCAATTTAATGCATTTTTGTGAATAGGAGGGGTTTTGTTAGCTGCTAGTGTCCATTCAATCCTATGGGTAAAGTTTGCGGCTAGCTGCAGGCCCTGGAGCTCCGTCAGGGCCTCGCCATTTGGTAGTCCAGTCACCCACAAACGGTGACTATGCACGTGTATGGAGCGCTGCGGGCTTCCAGTCACAGCGAGCCGGGGTCTATCAAGGAGGACACACCGGGCGGCGAGGCAGCACCGGCCGCTGTCACATTAGCCTGCTGAGCTCCTGCTGAATTGCGACATGCTAGAATGGCTTGAAACAAGGTAACCAAGGCATTTTTTCCACAAAAAATGTTACAGAGTCCATGGTAGAACTTCAGACATTACCACAAAGTAATGAAATACATGTGGCAGGGCACCTTTTAAGGTGTCTGATAGTGTTTTATTCAGGAAAATGGGAGACATCTATGTAAAGTCATCACTGGTCTATGGCTACAGTGTCTTTACTTCTCCTTTTTGACCCACTGAAGTTGAAACCCCAGCTATTGTCAGTTCTGTTTTTGGCTCCTACTATAATAGGGTAGGATAAATGCATTTAAGTAGGAACAGCTGTTCCCTAACAATGCAGCCACTTCAAACTACTATAATTTGGTGGTAAAGCTGCAGTTCAGAATAAACTGAAATTCTGTAAATAAAAATTCAGTTGTCTACCTTCCTGACTCCCCATACTGCACTGAAAGGTCTAAATTGTGTTTTTTTTATTCAACAGAGTCATGGCAAACAGATGGCTGGTAAATGTGTGAACCTAAACCTAAAGTAAAAAACAAAGTGAGATGAAGAAAAAAATGAGAAGAGATGTGACTGTGCCTTAACTTTTCTACAACAAATGGTCCCGATTTAACTAAATCATAGCTGGAGTCAGTTACTGAGTGAATGCAAAGCCTCAGTAGCTGTGATTGTGGTGAGAGAAGAAAAAAAAAAACATTAGATTGTCGGATGCCTCGGATGTCTGTGCCTTTGAGATTGTTGTGGTCTTGAAGTGGCCTTAGGTGGGTTTTGTTGTTTTTTATTTTAATTATGAAATATACTCTATACTATTAAAAAGACAGTTATAACACATATACACACACACACACATTTCTAATTTTCTTATACAGTTGCACCATCTTTTCAACTTCAGTTTCAGTCTTTCTTTAGAGTTTATTGATCTCCATTTATAGGTTTCTTTTCCTGTTTTTCTGTTTCATCAGTGCCTCCCTCTATCTTTATTTATTTTCACTGCTTTTCTCTCTATATCTATCTATCTTGCTTTTCCTTTCCTTCTCTTCTTTCTCTGCCCCGCTCTTGCTTGAACTTGATATAATGTATCCTGTACCCCTGGCCAGAGGAGGAAATGATTGTTTGTTTGGTCAGTTGAGCTCAGGGATGATGACAATCTCCCTCCTGTCTCCCTGACATGCACGCATGCACGCACGCACGCACGCACTCACACACACACACACACACACACACACACACACACACACACACACACACACACACACACACACTTATTATGCCTTCTATTTGTCTCTCTCACCATCTATCTGTCTCTCTCTCTCTCTCTTCACTGTCTCTCTGATATCAGTGCAAGAAGCTCTTGCAGCGCAGCTGTAACAGAGGGCTCAGTGTGGTGGGTTTACTCAGGATAAGTACCTTGGCAGTGGGTTGATTTGACCACCTCCAGGGCATCTCTTACCTCAAACAACACAAAGTGGGTCTGAGTGGAGCTCCAAAGAAGATTTTTATTTTTATTGAAATATTTAAAACTCAAAGAACGAACAGCCACACCGCTCAGTGCTATAGTCCACATTTTTTGACTAACCCTTTAGTAAAAATGAGCTTTACATATTTACATTGTTCAGGACTCTGGCTTTATCTTACTCAAATTAGACTGTTCTAAGTCGTATTTGCGCTGCAGCGCTGTCATTACACACAGTCTACACTGCGTGGAAAGAACCACATAATTACCACAGTTAAAGAAACCTAAATTTAGGAGTCAGAGGATCTGTCACTGTCTTAACATAGCGTATGATATATTAAACTGCCAGGAAGTCTTTCAGTTAGTTTTTTTGCATTATTTGACTGTGTGATTTTTAAGTGCTATTTACGGTAAGTGCCCGTTTGTTTTGGCTTCTGGAGAATGAAGATTTTATCTGAGGTAGCCTATATGAGCCAGAAAAAAATTGTGCTGCACCTATGATTCAATTTGCACTCACCATCTGCATGAAGTTAGTGTCTTAGATGCAAAGTCAGCATCTGATTATGCAATCAGTATGTTGGACTGGCTGGCCAGTAAAGGAGAGGTGGATCTGTTTAAAATTAGCATGCTCAGAAAAGAAATGGAAACGTAGTGATACTGAAATAGAAATACAACAACATTACCAAACATTAACAAAGGCCACAATCCCAGTTGGGATAAGGTGCAGTATTTCTAACGCCGATACAATGGACGTCATTCACCAATATCTTCCTACGTTTTCTCTTAAATATGTTCTTAAGAAAGTCCCTGAGACATCAGAATTGTTCACAGGTGTGTTCTTAGAATGATGAATCCCAATGTCTTCGTAAACTGAAAGCTCGTGCCTGTTGCTCCTATTTAGCATAGGTACCGACCGCGATAAGTCCCATAAAAGGGCATGAGATGACAGGGCCGTGTGTGTGCACACTTAGAAAAATGTCCAAAAGACTTGGCAAAGACGGTGGAGGCCTCAACTCCAAAAGAAAGAAAAACTTTAGTAATTCTGAAGTAGAGGTACTGCTGCAAGAAGTTAACAAAATATGAGACATCATATTTAGCGTCAGCAGTGCATACTAAGCAGCAAATAAAACCGATGCATGGAATGTACCGGTAGTTACTCATGCAGTGAACGCTGTATCCGGAGAAGGGCGCGGAACCAATGAAGTAGAAAAGAAATGGTTTGATCTGAAATCTGAGGCAAAAAAATTAAGTTCAAAACATAGAAGTAATCTTGGCGTACTTAATATTGGATGGCAGGGTTCACCGTTAACATAATTGATGTGAATTGAAGGCAAAGCAAGGCAAGTTTATTTATAGGCCTAGAACAACTCATACACAAAGTGCTTTACAAATGAGCAGTAGTGTGTATTTATTAAAACAAACAAACGTATAATTATGTGAAAACGGAGGGAAATGTTAAATTTGAAATTAGAACGGATGAAAACAGCATAGCTACTTGTTTTGCGCAAACATGTCAGCAAATCCCAAATAAGAAAACATTGATGAATGCCAGAATCTTCGTGAAAACTGCGTAAGTGGGGTTTAAGAACACATTTGTTCTCATGAACGTTTGGGGAATGAGGCCCATTGATCACACTGGCCCTCATTTATCAACCTAACGTAGAAACCAGCGCAGATATGAGCGCAGAAATCATCTTACGACAGGCTTCACGTGGGATTCATGAAAAGTTCGTATCACACCAATCCGAGCGTAAGAATGGTCGTACATTGATAAATGCGGCGGCTGGAAACGATCGTCATTTAAATATCACGCCCTAATATATTCTGGGTTTTGAGGCCTCGCCCCTACAATTTACGACATGGCGAGACGTAATCCGGCTGAGAAGCGGAACTTTTCAGAGGTGGAGATTGAAACCCTGATATCTCTGGTTCATTTGCACTAACGTGTGTACTATTTGGCAGCCTGAAAACGGGTATTAAAGGCTGTAGAAAGAATGCGGGATGAAAAGAGATCACTGATGCGGTCAACAGTGTTGCCGTAGTAAATCGGACTCCAGCTGAAGTTTAGCCTATTTAATTTATACATCCTTGACACATTTTCTATAGTCCTAATAGTAATATACAGGCTTCTATTGCAATCTATTAGGCCTACATGTAGGTGTACCTATAATTAAATAAACACACGGTAGCGGAGTTTATGCAGTGTCTTTTATTTTACTCGTGTTCGTCGGAACGAGGCAACAGCTGAGGGAGAGTGCGTGTCCTCCGCCCCCCCGTGCTGGACCCTGTCTCCTGACAGCAGAGGGGCTGGAAAAACAAGCCAAAATAACTTGGTCAATGGCAGAAATAAATCATTCACTTGAAAGAGAAACAAAAACCTGAAGAATAAATAAAAATGTTGTGCATCGTCATGTTTCCTGTATTGAATATCATTGCCAAACATAACACTATAGGCTACCTTTTAAAAGTGAGGAATAATATCTTGTCTCCTTCATATAGCCCTCAGTCGGTGGCTGTTCTGGACACTGCTCTCTGGGCATCGGGTCATCTGGCTCCATCGCTACATTTATGGCACCGTGTCTTCTTGTGCGATGTTGTGCAGAACCCCACAGGCTAAAACAATGTTGCAGACCGGCGCATAGAGGTCTTCTAAAAGAGCCAGATCTGCCATTACTGATACGTGATCAACTGATGACTTCTGCTTCTCCTGTTAAACTGATTATATGCTGCACCGCAAATCCACACTGACTCAAAAACTTGCGTACACGAGTTCAGACCAGACGTGAGAATTGATCGCAGCCTACGCTCACGTCCAAATTGATAAATGCCGAGCTTTGCGTAGGAATCGGCGTACGCCCGTCGTACGCCTGTTTTAGGTCGTACGCACGTTTCATAAATGAGGGCCAAAAACACTATATAAGACAACACAAAATAAGTATTGAACTGTTCAGTGAAGACATTTCTGATGGGGCTATCGGCATGACATTTTCATTTTGCACTGTAAGTGTTGTGAAGATGTTTTATTATATTCAGTTTGTTAAAAGTGTTTGGCTACTGCTAAGAAACTGTTACTTTTTTGTATACTTAATTGCGCATAATGGGCCCTATCTTGCACTCAGCGCAATTGCCTTTGTACACCGACGCATGTATCATTCCTATTCTGCACCAGACGCACAGCGGACTTTTACAAATAAATTTCGGTTCAGCGAAAAGAGGAGGCGTGTTCCGGCGCAAACGTTACTTGGTGCTATTTTGCAGTTTTGGACAAAACAATTCCACCACTGACCAGGAAAAACCTGGTCTAAAGTCAGTGGCGCTAGTCTAAAGTCAGTAGCGTGTTATTCAGATGCTATTTTAGGGGCACATGCTTGGCCATAATGTAGCATGTGCACAACGCGCATACACTTCTCTCATCTAAACGGACGCAGCAGTTCCCATTTTTCCAAACCATACATAATTACAAAGAAAAATATTACTGAAAATGCGCTTCAGATGTTTGGATAGGTCAGGAGGCACTTTACAGTACAGTCCTCAAAAAGTGTGTGTGGCTTGTTGTGTTTTACGCAACATTTCCGGCGGGATCTGGTCGGGAGTGGCAATGCGCGATGTGCTCCTGGTGGAGCAGGTGGATGGAGATGGAGTGGGGGGGAGGAGGAAGGGGCACAACAGGAGCAGGTGGTGCGTTTGGAGGCCCACGCTCCATCGCTGCAGCAATCCTCTCCAGACTTGAGGAGATGCGCCCGAGAGGCCGCAGCAACATCGCCACCCAGACAAGACGGGCATTTATTACTTTGCCGCATCCTGGACAGCTCCCGCTGGCGTGTGCCAGGCAAATCCGCCGTCATAATAGCAATCCACCATGGAACAAGCGCGCCTGCTCTTAAAGGGAATGTGAGATGACACTCTGATTGGTTTATTGCACGTAACGCCCAAACCACACCTAGCTACTTCAGACCAACCCATTTTAGATTTGCTCACTCATCATTGAGATTTCTATAGAATTAAGGTTATTTCAGTTTTCCCATCCACAAGTTAGGGTAGAACAGAGAGCTAATACGCTTGATAGGTAAGGTAAAAAAACATTCAAGTTCTTCCAAATCTTTTGATGATGTAGTTAAACTTTTAAATTGTAAATGTGGGATTACCAAAAAGGAAAAATGCAGTAAATGTGTTGTTTAATTGTGCTGCAATCTATTCAGTCATTCCACTTCATGGTCTAGAGTCCAGGTAACTCATGTCTGTCTCTTTTGTGGCAGAAGATACTATGACAAAGATTTCCAGGAAGGAATGAAGCATAGTGTACTCGTTGCGGATTTACTTGCACACATGAGCAAATGTAAGCAAGTGAATTTGTCAAAAATGTACTTTCAAAGTTTTCTCTTAAAGGATTTCCTCTGGATTTAGTTGTTTCAATCAAACAGTTTATGTTCTTTATTTCAAACCAAGTTGAAAAGTTTATTGCACTGCATTTTTGGGCTTGTTTAGATTCATACAACACATGAACAATACTAAGGGCCCTATTTTAACGATCTAAGCGCACGGCGTAAAGCACATGGTGCAGGTGCATTTAGGGCGTGTCCAAATCCATTTTTGCTAGTTTGACGGCAGAAAAAAGGGTCCGTGCGCCGGGCGCATGGTTCAAAAGGGTTGTACTTAGTGTCTTCATTAATTCATAGGTGTGTTTTGGGCGTAACATGCAATAAACCAATCAGAATGTCATCTCCCATTCCCTTTCAGCCCAGTCTCACGGCAGTTCGTGAAATGGTCACATAATTTAATCTATTGATTCGTGTACACGGACACGTTTATCTCCTTTTTTTCGTGATGGTCAGCACATTTTTTTTTTTAAACTAATGTATTTCAATGGGAAGCATCTTTTGTGATCACAGCACGATTCATTAAGAGCGATTACGTTAGCGAGTAGTTTGAAAGCCCGAAAATCCGCGTCAAAATCGTGTCACGTTTCCTAAACCCAACTGTCACTTTCTTCTTTTACTAAACCCAACCGTCCCTTTCTTCTTTTACTAAACTAAACCATCCCGTTTTTGTCCCGCGTCCCGTTCTTCTTTTCCTAAACCCAACCGTCCCGTTGTTGTCCCGCGTGTCATGGAAACTTAAGCCCACCCACGACTTTTTCCTTAACTTAAGGGGCTGTGTTCATTTCATGGAATTCTGTGAGATCAGGTTGTAAAAAAACATGCTGACCATCACGAAAAAAAGGACATAAACATGTCCGTGTACACAGATCAATAGATTAAATTATGTGACCATTTCACGAACTGTCGTGAGACTGGGTTGTCCCTTTAAAAGCCAGGTGCATTTGTACCTTGGCGCATTGCTATTATGTTGGCGGATTTGCACCATATTTTTATTTGTAATCTTTTGCATGTTTGTATGCTGCTGCGCTTCCCTGTGTGTGTGTGTTTGTGTGTGTGTGTGTGTGTGTGTGTGTAACAAGCACAGTGTGCGTGCACTGTGCATAAGCCTAGGCACATTTTACTAATTTGCTGTTAAAATAACAATGAAATGCTGCGTTATTGACTTTAGACCAGGTTTTTGTTGGTTAATGGCACGATCACTTCCCACTGCCTCAAAATAGCAATACATCAATAATTCACCTGAACACACCTCCCTGTAAGACCAGCACACCCATGGGCGCAAAGGTGGGTGCAGGTGCATTTGCTATTTAAACAATGAGGGATCTGGACGGGAAATTGACAACTGTGTTGGTCTTAAACTAGCAAAGACACTTGGTCGGGCTTTGTGCTGCGCCGGGTGCAAGATAGGGCCCATAGACTGTGTTTAGCTCTCCAAGCATGGGTAAGTGCTGTCTAACAGATGCCAACCTCACCATGTAGCCATTAAACCACATGTGTTGATTACTGTTTAGGTTCTTACTGACAAACCACACCACAGTTTTGTTTAGAGGGAGACAGAAAGTTGGATTTTCAGAGTGGTGGTTATAATGCTGCCCACTGAAATATAAATGATATTATTATTATCTGACAAAAAAACAGAGGAAAAAGAAATTTAAATAAATTGCTCAATGCACATTGTGCTCATTTTTAAAGGTCCAATGTGTGGGAATTTCTCCCATCTAGCATTGAGATCATATATCGCAATCAACTCTCTCGCGCCAAAGTACATATTACAGCTACAATAGCCTTCACGCTTTTTTCTGATGATGCCGGTCTTTTGCTCTTTTCAATATCCTTTTTCTTTTTTTGGGCGAAGAAGAAGAAGACACGGGAAGCTACGATATCCATTAGCAGCATTAGCAACACCTGTGAGTTTATCGTGTGACAGCGAAAGGCGGAGCAGTATGTCCTGTTTGTCCCTTACTGGCTAACGTATTTCAAGATGGCGCATAAATATGGAGCATCTACCCCAGTTCATGCAAACGCAAATGTAAAATTTCAAGCCAATAGGAATACTTGGAATTGATGGTTGGAATTGATGGTGGTGGTAAATATTCATGAAAAAGGACAAATTTGTGAATGGGCAACACAGATTTTGATGATGAACAACTAAAAACATTACACACTGGACCTTTAAGATGTCTTACGGAGTAATACCTTGGACGCAAAAACCAGGTTTCCGAGTTGGGACTGCAAACATCCGCAGCCAAATTTACACCTTGCATGATAGACATATTTAGGTTCACAAAATATGGGACTGTAGTCACTACTGTAGGCACTCCATAAAGTAGCTACGGATGGAAATTAGCCCTTGGCTACAATCTGGCATGTTTAGATGCATGTATTCCATGTTTGTTCATTAACATGCACTGTCCCAATCAAACACTAACACATAGTGGAAACGATTCATGTGAATCCCACTGTAAAAATGACTTTAGCAGGTGACCCATGTATATTTCCAGTATATTAGTATAGTTTCAGTTAAATACTCAAATGCAATTAATTACAAACATTATCCCTTGAACATCTGGATGCCCAGGATAAGGAGAGCATAGCCACATAATCAAACATAATTATAATGATTCAAATAACTAAATGTTTCGCTTACCTGGCAGAGGATGCTGCGTATGTACTTGGCACATGTCACATAACCTGAATGGTCAAAATTGTCCATGATGGTGTAAAACTTGACTGATATCTCCTCATCTTTTTCCAGATCACAGCATCCAAATTTAGAATACTCCTTACAGAAGACCAGTGGCTGCCGGGGCTCAAACGGAGGCTTGTAGTCCAAACACTGGGGGTGACAGCACCCCCGCAAGGCATGGAGGAGCAACAGCAGGACCAGAAGAAGGAGGTGAGGGAGGACAGTGTGATGCAAATTACAAGTTTGTAGGGTCATGGTGTGAAAATGCTGTCTTTCAGTTCAGTGTAGTTTGGCTCTTGACCCAATAATTCAGCAAATCAAAGCACTTTGGATTTGATATTACACTATAATGTGTTCGAAGAGTGAAGCCTTGTTGTAAGACAATGCACATGTTACTTTGCCACTGGCATCTGTCAAACACAGGTATGAGACTCAAAGTTAGCTTTGCTGAAGGAGTTTGGAGATTTAGATGTCCTCGTGTGATGTCCTGGTCACTGCAGTTTCAGGCAACCCTGTGTGTGTGTGTGTGTGTGTGTGTGTGTGTGTATCAAACACACTGACCACCCAGCATCACACCTGCCTGCAAGTTGGCCAGAGACCTACAAAGCGCTCAGAGTCCAGGCATTATGCCTATACGGCAAGTAGGGGTCAAACTGATCCCGGTCCAGTGAATTCTTTTGATGGTGAGGAGATCTACAGTGCAGCTATCCGGGTGGTGTGTGGAGGATGGCAGAACCAATGTCCCAAGGTCCTGTTCATGTGGAGAGTTTCAGTTCTTGTCACTACAGTAGTATCATATCTGCAAAAACATCTGTGGATCACAACACAATTTCTTGAAAGAAAGAAAGTGTCAAAATCTTCTAGTTACTGAAACTCCATTTCCATCAAAAATAAGTTATTTGCTGGATGCTCAGCAATCCTCAAAAGAAAGCAGTCCCATTGCTAAGAAGTAATCCAGCAGGGACGGAAGTTTAGACTTGCACCTTCAGCCGAAGTTGTGCAAAATATTTACTTCCAGCCTGAAGTCACTTGAAGAGCCTCGCTGTGTTTGCCCTGGACATGTGCTCACTCACTGCAGCCGACATGAGCCATACATACGGAGATCAGGAGAGAGTGAGAGAGAGAGAGGTTCTTTCATTCAGAGACAGAGCCACGCTGCAGAACTTAGCTTAGTTCCCTCCCTCCTCGTTCTTTCCTCCTCCTCCTCCTCTCTTCTTTTCATTTGCTCTTTCACTCTCCTACAAAGACACAGGCATTCCTTCCCATAGCATGTGGTCTATATTGCCCTGAAGTTGCAACTTTCCAACTCTCCTCCCTCCCGGCTCTCCCCCGTTCAGCATTCCCAGACCTCCTTTCTGTCTCTGCCGTTTCCAGACACAGTGTGTGTGTGTGTGTGTGTGTGTGTGTGTGTGTGTGTGTGTGTGTGTGTGTGTGTGTGTGTGTGTGTGTGTGTGTGTGTGTGTGTGTGGTCAGATGAATCAGGACGTGTGCTGGAAGTAGAGACCAATGGATTCTCCAGGCACAAATCCAAATCTTTTTACTTTTCTTTAAAGAGCAGAGCTGGCCAACATTTGTATCTAATTGTATTGCTTCAAGTATTTGTAGCTGCATTATCTTCCTCTTGAATCAGCACAGAAAACAGTCTAACAAATAACTTGACATATTATAAGGACTTACAGTGTGTGCTCTTTATTATGCTGAATTTGGATATTGTCATTTTCTAATAACTTAAAACGGCTTTAATCAATATTTTTGTGTCAACGCTGGATCACATCAGAACCAGAATCAGGTTAATTCCCAAGTAGCTTTTCACATACAAGGAATGTGTCTTGTTATTAACGGTCACAATAAGCATAGCAAGAGAAAAGGGAAAAGAAACAAGTACTGCAAATACTTAGAATAGAATTTTGAATATAAATTAGAAATTTAAAATAAAACGTGTAAAATATTTCTGTCAAAAAATGTAGAGAGCTATACAGTGTTTTAAAAAAAGAGGATACAAATACTGCTGTGTGTGTGTGTGTGTGTGTGTGTGTGTGTGTGTGTGTGTGTGTGTGTGTGTGTGTGTGTGTGTGTGTGTGTGTGTGTGTGTAGACATACCGCTACCATCTGTGTCTCATTATTGCCAGCCACTTTTCAGATCATAGAGTGACTCCCATCTGGATCACTCTGCACTCACAGATAGAAACATAATCTACAGCCAGAGATTCCCTAGATTAGAAAGATCGATGTAAAGTAACTTCATGGTTCATTACAGTTCTCATAGACTTACATGACAACGTGGTAATAAATGTACACTTTCTGAAGTTGTTTTGGAATCTGATAATAGACAAATACACCAAAACCATAAGCTTTCTAGTTTACTCTTCATAGTGGATTCCCCATGTGTTATTATTAGCAGTTTCTGGTGGTTCAACACACAAATGATAACTGCAAAATGAAATTCTAAAGTTGTTAAATAAGTTAATCACATATGGAATGTCAGTATATTAATACTTAACCACAAGCTTTATGACCTAGTGAGAAGAGTATCTAAATCTTTTCGGAGCTTTATGTCACTGTTTACATCCAAAAGTAAATAAAGTTATGAAGCCTTGAGAAGATCAGCTAAGACAAGATCAGACGTGTGCCACGTAAGAGCTGAAAAACATGCAGCAAGCAGTATTTGTTCTTGTAAAATGTGCTAATCTGTAGAATGACTGAGAGAGTGAGTCAGTCTTTACGGGAAAACACACACACACACACACACACACACACAAACACATAAACACACAGTAACACAACAGTGCTATCAAAGCAACTGAGCACACTAAATCTCAGACCTTGTGTCTTTATCTTTGCTTTCTTCTCTTACACACTGCAAATCTTAAGGTCATTTTCTGGCAATGAGTTCACCCTAAGGGCAGTTAGTCATAACAAACACTCACACGTACACACTTTTATTGCCATAGTACATACTTTTTTAATCTAGTTGCATTCTGTCATAACTACTCTGGGATCTAATGCCATTTGTATCATATTTGATACACAGGTTTCTGAGATCTCTACATCATCACCAAGATCAATAATTACCTGACACACCTATTGTATGCAAGCTGGCAAATGTTAACTGCCCTCTTGTGGTTTCTCAGTGTAATGCATGATGTAGAGGACTACACACATATCCACCACCCAGACCTCCACTCCCACTACATTTTTATGTGCTAAGGTAAAACTAAAGTAAAAAAAACTAAGACTTTTAGAGCCAAGTTTACATCATTATTTTCCTCTGCCCTTCTCACACCATATAAAGACATCTTTGTGCCTGACCAGTACAGCTATTCAATAAAAACACTGCTGTGTGTGCATGCGTGCATGTGTAATCAGATTTCTTGTAACAGACGTTTCATCCTTTAATTATAATTAATTTAGTTTATTGCATTGTTTAAAAGTGCATTTAATAAATATATTAAATGCAAATGTCCTCTTTTTCATAAGTCAACCAAGACAAGATCATGTAAAAAAATAACTGTGATATATTTCTTTTAATTTGTTTTTTTTAACGCTTGTCTTCTGGCTTTAAAGAATACAAAGCACTTTGGATGGTGTTTTCCAAAAATGTGGAAAACAAAGCTGTAAATTATTAATATTGGTGAACGGCTTCTGGGTAACGTCTTGTTTATCTCACAGTCCGTTAGGTCAGGTAGCCCTGCTCCATGGACTGAGGAGTTATTCATATCAAATAATTTTACCACAACAGTCTGGTTCTTGAAACTGTTGCTTCATCCATCCTTATCTTTGTTTGCAATTTATGAATTTCTTCCTTCTTTCCCGGCATGGCCCCCGTGCTGGATTAAATGTACTGCCAAAGAGGCTAGTGATCACTGTTTTTGGTCATTATGCAGCCAAAAGATTTCTTTAATTTGCCTTCCAGCAGATGAAGTGCCTTTCATCAACATGTGTGCTTTTATAAACTTGAGCCAACACATTGCTTTACTTCATTGGCAGGTTTTCAGTGCTTTCCAGTGAGGACTTGCTATATCGGGTCACTGCGACGATTAGATTTTGAACGACGTGTGATCCTCTCCTCAAGGTCAACATATCTTTTGTTTGAAGAAATGTCTCTTGGTCTTGTTCCATCTCTCAGGCTGGTCATGGTAATTGCTTATTTTCTTTTCATTTTTTTAATGCCTTTTTATTTTTTATCTCCCAACATCCATTTCATCCACGTTACTCTAATTAAAATTAAAAATCTGAAGAATTTTTGGTCCTTAACTGATGCTGTGATTAAACACAAAAAATGGAAAAAAGTGAAAATAGAAACAAATGGTGTGCCTTTTGGAAGCACTGTTACCAGTGCTCAAACAGTCTAACAAATAACTTGAAATAGTGTAAGCACTTACAGTGTGTGCTCTTTATTTCGCTGAATTTGGATATTGTCATTTTCTAATAACTTAATTCGACTTTAATCAATATTTTTATATTGACACCGGATCACATCAGAAGCAGAATCAGGTTTATTCCCAAGTAGCTTTTCACATACAAGCAATTTTCCTTGGTATTAACAGTCACAATAAGCATAGCAAGAGAAAAGGAAAAAGAAACAAGTACTTGTTTTGTGTGTGTGTGTGTGTGTGTGTGTGTGTGTGTGTGTGTGTGTGTGTGTGTGTGTGTGTGTGTGTGTGTGTGTGTGTGTGTGTGTGTGTGTGTGTGTGTGTGTGTGTGTGTGTGTGTGTGGGACAGTCTCATGTATGTGTGTGTGTGTGTGTGTAGACATACCGCTACCATCTGTGTCTCATTATCGCCAGCCACCTTTTAGATCAGAGAGTGACTCCCATCTGGCTGTCTGTCAGACACTTTACCACTCTGCACTCACAGATAGAAACATAATCTACAGCCAGACGTTCCCTAGATTAAAAAGATCGATGGGCACTTTATCATGTTATGTAACTTCATGGTTCATTACAGTTCTTATAGATTAACATGAAAAAGTGTTGATAAATGTACAAAAAAGTGAAAATAGAAAGGTGTGTCTTTTGGAAGCACTGTAACCTTGATGATACATTTCAATAGAAAAAAAAGAATCATTCAGTGTTAAATAACACGAGATATTCCTTGTGTATGTGTGTGTGTTTGTGTATGTGTGTGTGCGTGAGTAAATGAGCGTGTGCGTCGAGCGTGCATGTGTGTGTGTGTGTGTGTGTGTGTGTGTGTGTGTGTGTGTGTGTGTGTGTGTGTGTGTGTGTGTGCATGTGCATGCGCATGACTTCATTCATCTGTATTTGTTTGTATCTCTCCTCTCCCCAAAGACAGCCGTGACTGGCAGGACTACAGATGGAGTGTCTGGGATAGCCTGAAGTGCTAACAATCAAAACACACACACACACACACACACACACACACACATATACATGCACAAAGAAAACACTTGCTTATACAATGCCTTATGAAGCTTACAGAAAATCACACAAAGGAATATTTAGTCGATTAAGTGTACACAGATCTGTGTATAGTCATTAGTCTTTGCCATTCAGACAAAGAAATGGATAGAGAAAAAAAATGAAAGAAGGAAACAAGAGAAATAATGAATGATGAGATGAGAAGAGGAAAAGCAGTAGGATCACAGTTTAGACATGGGGGAAAAAAGGAAAGAAATTAAGTCGTCTTCAGATTCTGTCTCAGATGTCTCAGGCCCTGAGAAACTCACTTTCCTCACCTGGCTAGTTCCCTTGGAGTGGCTCCGCTTGGCTCCGCTTTCTGTCTCTCTCTCTCACTCTCACTCTCTCGCTTTTCTCTCTCTCTCTCTCTCTCTCTCTCTCTCTCTCTCTCTCTCTCTGCAGCAGCAGGTGAAGCTTCGGGTCACAACTTGTTGTTTTTCGTTTCTTCAGCTCCGGCTTTTGAAGAGCCAAAACATGTGGTTAGAGCAGGATGGTGTTGGTTGAACTGGAGCAGTTTCTCGGAGTCTTTGCAAGCTTTTTCAGCGCTTCGTCCAAACTCAATGGTTCCGTTTTGAGTTTTAAGCATACGGGCCGCATTAGGACTAAAAGATGGGACAAAGAAATGTCCGGAGAAAAGGTGTGCCAGGGGGTCTCAGTCACAGGGTCAGGTAAACACAGACAGGATTATGCAGGGTACAAGTTAAAGAAAGGAAGAAGGAAGAAAAAGAGCACACAAGTCTAGTGTCGTCTCTTACTTAAAAGTCTTCTTGTCCTAAACATTTCTGACATTAATTCTCCTGACCTAATCTTTCCCTTTTTTGAAAATAAATTTCCCTAGTTTCAACACCTTAACCTCCTATAATTAAATATATTTAGCTGCATGTATAATTCAAACATTGCTAACATTATTATTTAGCATATAAACCAAAATCAAATATTGTAAATATCAATCCATGAAAAGCAATCACATAACACATAACAAAACATCATGGCATCCTTTTACGTCCATAGATAGGCCTATATATAGCATATTGAGGTATAGAGTATGTGTGTGTGTATGCATAATTTAAACAGAAAATAAATGATTACACTCTGATGAAGTTACATGCTTGCATGGGTGCTTTCCTAATGTAACCTCCTTGAGAAGCACATAGAGGTGTCCTCCTTGGGATACCATTTGTTGGAGCACCCCTCATCTCTCAGCATGGGTGCTGTGACATACCTTTCCTGTTGGTTCAGCATCCTTTGATCAGGCATTTGAATAACTAACATACACATGTTACTTTAAATGTAAAAAGTCAGTTTCTGTGGTTCTAGATTAAAATCATCAATTGTGTACTCTGATGCAGTTTACAGTATACTGATCTGGAATGTAAGAGCATTAGCAGATCTCAGGGCGTTAAAGGGGTCATATAGTGTAATTCCTGTCCTGGGTTTTCCATGACTGCTACGCTGGAGTCTTACCAAAGTCCAGTTCTGGATGAGTTCCACAACTGACCAAAAACTGAAAATGCTACACTATTTTCTCAGTAATATTGAAATCATACAATTAGTTTCAGACATGTTCATGAAAACGCCTGTTCTTCAGTTTGACCTGCAGCATTTTAGTGTTAAGGGTGCAAATACTACTTAATCCTGCTTTAAAGGTCCAATATGTAATATTTGTACTGTAATAAATCCAAAAATGACACCAATGCCTCATCAGATATTAAGGAAACATGTTAAACTGAAATACTATCTTTTCTGACAACAATGCTAATGTCAGTATTTTTTCTTTTTTAAATTTACATTCCGTGACGGAATTTATGTTTATGTTTTGATCTGTGTATTATCAACGGCCCAGTTTGACAGGCAGGCCGGGTTGCCAGATATACCTGTAAAAACGTAAACCCAGCACGCTACAGCTGTAACGTTAGTACAGCCATGAAAGCAGCAAACAAACGAACAGGATCAACGGAGATAGATTCTACATTACATAAAAAAAGAAAACAGCATGTTTCTACCAGTTGCGTGACCAGAGACGTAACAACCCCCTGGTAAATATTGGAGATGTATTTGAAAGATGGAGACAGCTTAGAGCCCAAAAGGACGCAGAGTTGGCTTATTTTCTCCTGAACAGGTAAGCATTAGCTTCAGGCTAATTTATCACAGCTACTAGGGATGGGCATTTTTTG
Source organism: Perca flavescens (assembly GCF_004354835.1). Classification (NCBI taxonomy): domain Eukaryota; kingdom Metazoa; phylum Chordata; class Actinopteri; order Perciformes; family Percidae; genus Perca; species Perca flavescens. The sequence goes on from NC_041333.1 coordinate 19,713,568, forward strand.
TCATTTCAACATTTGTGTACTCACATTGAATATAGCTAGAGTACCCGAGTTGGTTACTCGCGGACCAGGCATGCAGCCCATGGCAGTTTATAACGTGTAGTTTAGCGGCTGGAGCCGACAACGGTGAGTTATTTTAAGCCACGAGAGGGGGGCTGTAAATCGGAAAGAGAGGACTGAGAGTTTGCAGTGTGTTTAGCGATTGTTGCCGTAATTCTAAGCCAATGAAGTGTGTTCCGTCGGCAAGTTAGTAGTATTTTTAGCGTTTCGTATTGTAATTCTAAGCCGAGGAAGTGTGCCTGACTGGCGTGTGGAGAGGACAGTGAGGTTGTTGTGTTTTTAGCGGTTCATACTGTCATTTTAAGCCGAAAAAGTGTGTCTGTCAGTTGGTTACAGAGCTCCGCGTGAGCACGGGCTTTTATGACTGTCAATATAGCCAGCATCTAACGTTAGCTACTCGGCTGTGCTGTGGAGTAATGTCTGGCTATGTGAGAAAAGCGTCCAGCTACATTGTTGTGAATGCTGCGGTCTCAGCCTGGCAACTCCCGTAAACTTCGAGTCTGGGAAGGAGGGGGCGGGGGAAACGACTCTGCAGTATTTTGAATTGGTAGTGCGGTAACAATTTTAACCGCTAGCTGCCAGTATTACATACAATATTACATATTGCACCTTTAACAAAATACAGAATACATAGGTACTATTACAAATGTTTTGAGCTGTAAATGTATTTTTCATGCCTGATTAAGATGATGTAATTCTACTGTATGAGAATGGTGCAATTGTTATTATTCATACAATCAGTCTTTTTAATGGAGCTGCAGTCATTATTAGTTGAAACAGGAAATCCTGTGATCATTACTAAGTCAGAAGAAGATGATTCAAGATGAAGCCACATTACCATTAATTAAGATTTAGTCAGTGTCATCAGGATGAAGTCCTGTCATTATACATTCAATGGAATATATCAAGACCAACCAGACCAATTAAAGAAATCAATCCCTAATAAAGTGACAATTATTAGCACCTATTATTCAACGTTCTGCCCTTCCTCTTAATTAAGTAAAGTACCAGGAAGGCCAGTACAATTGGGTTCATTTTAGACAGCGTTGAATCCACTGAAATAAGAACTTGCCTTTCAAATCACCTTTTTGAAATTATCTTTTGACGGGTGCACTTTATATGACTGTGGTTGCTGTTTGAAGGCACTCACTTAAAACCAGCCTCATAAAAGTAAGAAAGCTGATGATCTGAGGTATTGGTGTTTTAAGCCCCCAACATCTGCTTCCAGGCAGCGCTGCCTGGAAGGCACTAGGATTAGGCAATGGTTATGGTTGGGTTAGGGTTAAGGTTAGGGTTAGGTGCCTTGAAGTCAAGGGTCGCAGCGCTGCCTGGAAGGAGGCGTTGGGGGCTTTAAACACCATCGAGCATCTAAAGTACATGTCATCTAGACATTGTACATGTACATTTCTAATGCATAGCCTGCACATAAATTATGAAAATAACTTTATTTGCATGTGAGAGTTTCCATGTGGATTATAAATGTAAAAATATTATAAATAGTACAAGTAGAACTGCATGATTTTGCCATAAATTCAATGTGACAAGCATTCTTAAATAAAACTGATGGGATGGACAAACCTCACACATTCTTATTAATTTAATGAAGTTATATTACAGAAGTCATACAGTAGAAAGGTCCACTTTTACAAAACTTCCTTTGAAGACGAGGAACTATGATTCATGGCATGATTGGAAATGTACAAAGGGAGGAATTTCTCAAATAAAACTATATAACTGTACTATATATATAATTAAATATATAATGGAAATCTAAAATCAAATGTAAAACCAAACCTTAACACATAAACATATATATTGACTAAAGTACAAATGACTGACAGGTATTAGTGAAGAAGGCAAACACTTTACTCCATCAACCAGGGTGTTATTTGCTGGGGGGGGATGCGTGGGATTATATCCTTTCTGGTCTACATATCCGTGCCTCTGCTGAATTATTTTTATCCCCGGTGGGGACAAAATGTATCCCCACCTCAAAGTGATCAATGCTACTTCACCAATATACCATTATATACCTAAAATAGAAGTATTTTAAACTAAATAAAGCACTGTAATGTGAACACATAGTGCCATAGAACGATAAAATCTGAGCGGCGGGTGCTGGTTGTATTTAGCTGCTACAGAGCTCCGGGACGCCGGCAACCAGCGGCAGTTTTTTAGCCGCCAATAGGTGACTGTGAGCCGGCTACAGGCACTGCCAGATGAAAGTCCTTTCAGGGGCCATGGTCATTCAATTTAGCCAGAAAAATTGAGTGTCATGCAGCGATGACAAAGGGACGAAGTTTAGGCACCAAAACGACTAGTTAAGTTTAGGAAAAAGATCATGGTTCGGATTAAAACACTCCTGCATCGTGAAGTGAACTCTGCTGTCTGGCCTGAAAGCGCTGTGTTTTATGTTGACATCACATTGTTCTATTTCATTTTGGGATTAGTTTCCATTGAATATTGATGTTTATAAATAAGTGTTTTGGCATTGCTGGCTGAGTGGCACTATATCCATGGTGGTATTGAAAGGGGGATATCATTCTTGCATGTTTTGTTTTGTTGTGCATGAAACCCCCACCACCCCACCCCCACCCCCTCTGATTTTTCCACAAATCACACCCTGTTAAGGACAGTGATGGGAAAGAGAGAAATCTGCTGGTAGCCATGCATGTAAGTGAGGTACACATAATGCTACAATGGTAGCATGTTAACATTTAACATTGAGCTCCTATTGTTCTGCTAGCCATACAGTGCTGCAGATGTTAACAGGCATACTCTTTCTGTTTCTTATTTGCATAGCGATCAATTTCTCATTATGTCTGCATCTGTTTTACCATCTCTGTCTGTCTAAGTGAGTGAGTGTATGTATAATAGGCCTATGTATGTGCTTTATTACATGTTTAACACCTACAGAATTTAATGTATTTTTCCCTTCGAACATTTTGGCTTTAGTTGTCACAGTGAAGTCTCCATAGCTTATACCTTATCATAAGTATAATACATTATACACTTCTCAGCAAGTGATGACATTTGGAACAAACAAGTAATAGTTAATATCATTGTTGTACTATTTAGTTTTTTTCCCCTCAAAACCTTTAAAGGTTTTATCACTGTTTGAATGTCTTATCTGCACAACAATATCTTCCTTCCAGTCCCATAGTCCAAATCGTACTATATAAATTCAGTCCAACTTCTTTCATTGTCTTCTCCAGAAACTACAAACTACATTCACCAAATATCCTCATTACCGAAATCAAAAGATCTAAGCAAATATGTAAGTTATTACTACCACTCTGGTACCAGATATTTGGGGAGGGAAGGTTATCTTCAAACTGTTCCTCATCATCAGGGCTGTTGAATGTGAGTGTGGTGTGGGCTTGTAGCCAAATACAACCTTAATGAGACATTTGCTTAGGCTGTTATTGCTTTTCCTTATTTGTCTGTCTTCTCATCCGGCAAATATCCTCATGTCACCACACTGCAGTTTTTACACATCCTCCACAGGATAGAGTCACTCTTCATGTAAATCCATTCTGTTTCATGATGTAGAACATGGTCATCCTGACACACCTGTATCGCCATGTGTACTTTTATTCATAATCCAGGAACGTGGATCAGAATGAAGTCAGTGCCACAGTGTAGTCTCTCAGTTTGTTATGTGGAAGACAGACCAGTCTGGTTGCTACCTCTCCAAGTCCATTCCTTCTTCTATGAAGATCGCTGTTGGGGATCTCTACAGAAGTAGAAAGCACGCAGAAAAAAAGATTCAGGATCAAGGTTTTGCCTTTCTTGCGGAAATTGTATATATTTTAGCTCTCTGTTTTCATGGTCTGATACGTTTTCTATTTGACAGAAAATTTCAACCCCTTATTTGTTTAAAATGTATAAAACACATAACATTATATCATATTTATAAATACTCTGCAACCAGGTCTGCATATTAGTCAACCCCAGGTACAACCCATGTGTACCACAGTAATGCAGTAAATGATGAGTTACATAAATGTCCAATGAGGGAAATGAAGAAAGAGGAAGAAAAGAGGATGACATAAGATAGATGGAGAGAAGAAAGATTGGACGAGTCAGAGGTCTGGTGAGGGGTGTGTGTGTGTGTGTGTGTGTGTGTGTGTGTGTGTGTGGGGGGGTGGTTTCACAATGTGGACTTCACGGTCTGGTGCATCACATGCATGAAAGGAGGGATGTGGGAGATGACAGAGGAAGGAAGAAAGAGAACAGAGGATAAAACGTGTCATAAAAGAGAAATAGGCTACAGTGAATTCAATGATTTTTAAATAATAGAATAATAAAACCATTATAATAATAATCACATATGCTAAGGATAAATAAGGTGTACCTGGTATTCCTCAAAGGAGGCAAAGATAACAGTGAAAAATGCCACTCCTGTTTACCCAACAAACTGATCCAGGATGAATCTGTTAGACAAACTCAGATCCATGGATGTGTTCGGGTCAGACCCTGAGAGGAGATGAACTGAGAGAATCCTCTGTCAGTTCAGGTTCCTGGATCATTGAGCTCATTATACTGCCATCTTGGGTTCATATGCAGTGTGGAGGATTTTTGTTTTTTACTTGCACTCCTTTAAAGTACTGCATGGGGGCCTATTAAATGCAATCTCTTTATCAAGCAAGATACCTTATCTTTTAGCAACAAGGTTAACTTCTATATGCATTATTGTGTATAGACTGTTTACTGTTTAAAAGATTCATTATGCAATGTCTCATTCATTTATTGCAAGAACAAAAATCTTTCCTGGGAGATGATGATGTCATAGAAATCCTGTTTTTAAGTTGAAGACACTGGGTGACTCATGTTTGCTGCAGACTGGCCCATCACTTTCAATGAGCGATGTTACAGTAATACTGCTAACAAGCTGTTTTTCGAGGAGAAAGAAAAGGTAAAACGAAATGTGTGAGCATGAAAAATACACAGCAGCTGTTCTTCCTAAAAGCAAAAGTGACCTACATTAGGTTGCTGCACCACACCAGTAACTACAGTACTTTACTTCTCACCTCTGGGTGCCTGGGTGGCTGAGTAGATGGAGCTACTGGAGTTGGAAACAGGCGCCTGGAGTTGTTATCCTTCACTTCCATGGGGCTGTGTAGGCAGTTATTGTCAGCAGTAAAATGGAGAGAATGAAAAAAAACACCTGTCTGATTGGAGGGTTTTGTAGATGGCCTTGTCCATCATAACAGATGCTCATGTTTGCGTGATTTCTTCTTTGTAGGGTCCGCTGAGTCACCTCCAAAAGCTTTGGGTCGCATAGGTAGAAACACATCGATGCTATCTAACTGGTTGATACTGTATAGGTCCATGCTTCCACAAAAACTGGCCATTGATAGACAGTGAGGGAGTGAGGGTGTTGTTTGAGGTAAACTGTAGGTGGTGGATGAACACCTGAGCCTCGACTGACCAAACAAGGACCACAAACACATTGATAAATATTGTGAATATGTACTGTATGGTTGAGTTCTCGGATGTTTGTTAAAGTTTAGAAATATAGCTAACCTGTACACTTTTTACTTTTTTTGCATCTTTGATTTTTCTCTTGTCATACTAATTTCTTCTTACTCTAGAGTTTATACTATTCTTTCAGTCAAACATCATCCTCGTTACACATCCTCTGTCCTCTCTCTGGCGCAATGTTTCTCCTTTCCTCGCTCAAACAATGTCTCTTTCCATGTCCGTTGAAGTACTGTGAATGTACTGATGGTGGAAATGAAAATGAGCATTCCCTGCCTCATTATCTTTCCTCTCTCTTCCACATCTTCCCTTTTCACTTCACGTGTCACTCATTGCCGCTCTTCATCTCTGATGACCAATGTTACAAATTATTTCTTCCTCCGCTCCTTTAGACTCTGTCTTTGTCCCGTCTTTGACAGCTGAAGTTAGCTCTATTCTGTCTGTAAAATCATTTCCTAATAAAGTCGACCACAGAGATACGATCTGCTCTGACCGCTCTTCCCCTGGGATGTCAAGCAGGGGAGGGGAAAAAGAAAAAAACATATAGGAAGCTCGAGAGGCACATTACAGCTCATTACTCTGCCGAGGACTGACGGGACAACGACGCGCCTCACACAGGCTGAGATAACGAGATGCATGTGAAAACACGTGTAGTGGAAGACACTGGCTGCATGATTGGTTCTGACTAGACTGGGTTAAAACTACATACAGTAATGCAGGAATGTATGCTCATATGTTGTCCTCTGAGACAGCATAGTAGAACGATCACTACTACTTTGTTTATTTTAACAAGTCTCAGTTCAACATATAGTACTTGATGGTCTGATGTCCCAAATATAACAACAAAATAATTTGTCAGTACCTCTAAAACAGTTACAGTTTGGTTCAGTTTAGGCACAAAATGTCTTGGTTAAGTACGGTTATTATTTCTTTATTAAAGTGGCTATAATTAACATTTTTGATTATGTATCACACAGCTACGTGTAAGGCGTAAACCCACAGCAGTTCCCCTCGGCTCTGTGGAGGTACTGTCTTTAAGCTTGTTCTGGTTTTCTGGACCACAACCATAGACTATATAACATACAACTTAACTGTTTTGTTAAGTCTCATTTCAGTCACATCAGGCAGCTGTTTTTTTTTGTTGCCAAAAACCCACTGTACCTGCCCAGCACACTGCAGAAAGACAAAGTTCCTAACAAACTAATGAAAAAGAGTGTGGTTTGTTCCTTCTGCTACATTCCAGTTTTATTAAATTTCTTCCCATTACTTTTTGACCTCCTCTGACCTGATCTACCCTCATCTTCCTCAGTCTGTATCTCCATGTCCTCTCTATGCCTTTTCTTCTCCCACCATTGCCTCTTTATGAGATTTCATCTTCTCACGAACAGAATGATTTAAAGAGAGCTGAAAGCGAGGGCACTACCGTTTTTAATGATGTATTTATCCTTATAATGGGGAAAGAGTAGCTGTGACAGAGATGCCCCTGCGCAACATTCCTTGCTTGTTAAATTTCAACAAATCACTGCTCAACCACAGCTGAGCCTTTATAAATGGAAAGGGTTTCATGTGGGCTTTTTAAGGATGCCACAGTTTCTTCAAATGCAAGACATTGGTGTCAGATGAACTGGAGTTTTTAAAATTTGCTATCAGTGTGAATGTGTGTGGTAATTTACTGTTCTCTATTTCCGTGTTCTACATCAGGATGCTGACTTTGGGTCCTGGTACAGCTTTAGTCTCAGTCTTTTAGCACAACATCATAGCCATCAAGTACAAATCTAAAACCCTTTTACATGTGTCTCTTTTTAAAACCAGCTTCACAAGTTGGCTAGCTAAAGCTACAGTTGAGACCTGTGGGTGACAGTTGTCATTTCAACCTGCAAAAACAACAGTTGTCAGCTAGAAATGAGAAGCCTGATTTTTTTCTACCTTTGTCTTAAATCAAGGACCCATTTTAAAACAAATCATTAAGAAGTTATTATATGTTTTCTCATTTGAACTCTGGAAAACGTCTGGACAATTAGGTCCGGAGAGCCCTTTTCACACATGTAGCACACAAAATTGTCCGTGTCAGATGCATTCTCACTAACTGTAAATACTGTTTTGGTTTAGGCGAGTGGTGGTGCTTGGGTAGAACGTGCAGGAGGCAGAACATGGCGAGGATTAATTGGTCAAGACATGACACAGATTACACAGGTTTGTAATTTGGTTATAAACAACAAGTCTGTTTCTTAAAGTTGTCTGACAATTTTGGCGTTAGCCTTTCCCAACAGAAGTTCTAGAATCATGTTGTTTCTACAGCTAGACATTTTCGTTTGTATCTTCACATAAATGGCCCTTTTTCTTCACCCTCAGATGTTTATATTCTTCCAGTTTTGTGTCAGCCACATGATAGAAAGGTTATCAAAATGCCCACTTGCTTGCTGTGATTTCTCCAGACAATAACCTGCTCTATATACACATAGGCTAAATTGGACATTACATGGACTTTGTACTAGGGTGCTGGCAGGGTATAGTCTGTTTATTGCCCGATCCAACTGATTCGGACATTTGCGTTCTCACATACAGTTCCTCCGTGTAGTGTCTAGATAAGTTCAGGGTTGCAGTGCATATGTGAAAAGGGTCTATTGACTCGTGAAGCAACAGTAAGTAAGGGGTGCAGGGCTAAGGGAACGGCCTATTCCTCTTATTGGCCAGAGTATTCAGAATTAATCAACTAAATATACTGGGTGCTGGAAATGTGAGAATACAATTAATAGAATAAAAAAGAATAGTATAGACAATACAGGTTGGAGTTCAGTGCTTAAGTCGAGCATCATCAGGATGTTATACAGTAGGGCTCAAACCTCTAGCCTCTCTAACAACTAAATCCCATCACACACAGATTTAAATTACAAGCTTCAACAGTGGATCTCTCTCAGGCTTCTGATCCCACTAAGAGATCAAGCTATGATCTCGTCTAATGCGTTTGACCTCTGCTGAGCCTGGTGTAACCAGGACTGAATGGGGTTATATAACACCAGCTTGGCTTGCATAACCAGCTGACCATTGGCAAATATACAAGAGCACTATTATGTTAAGGCCAATGCTTTTTTTAGCCTGGAATCCAAGATGAATGAATTTAGTATTTTGCCCAACGCTCATTAAAATTTTTATTGTGTTCTCATATTGGCTAAAATAAACATCCCTGTGACCGATTTAGAGTCTGCAACCATAAAGGGCAAACCTGAGGACATGTTTATCTGATTGTAGTTTCACTGGTCCTGTTTACTTTCCAGAGATTAAAGCACACATATGTGTTGTATGTATTTGACTGCTGTGGGTCATATACCTGGATGGCAAAGACAACTGACTGAATTAGGAAACCTTTTAATGTAATAGTAGTGTAGATAATAGTAAACCTAATAATTTTAGGCTATTATGATTAAAAGGTTGCTGGTTGCTGACAAGCAGAGATCTGGAAGAGGAGTGGGTTAAGTTAATGAATGAAGCTTGAAGAATGAAGTGTCTACTAAAACTCCAATTAATATGGCAGGGTTGTCTTTGAACTTTCTGTAGATCCAAATGTGTGCTGGGTAGCTTTATTGCTGGTCAGTCATATGAAATGTGCAAGGATGTACACGCATGGTATCTGGCTATGTGTGGTCTTGTTTGATCGGTATCCAGTATTTTGAGTAAGATCTGCTTCAGTAGTCATTGTAGAAGTCCCTTATTGTGACTATGTTGTTTTTGTTTAACCTTAATTCTTTACTTTTAACATTGTTTCATTGTAGAACTGAGGTGAAAAAGTTATACTTGTGTCTCATCAGATCATTATTTCAATTTTCAATGACAAATAAATGAATAGTTTTGTGTTTCATATTTTAACTGTACTTAATAATTTTACTCTGTTCTGTTTATGGAAAAAATGTGAAAAGCATTTGAATGAGGAATCTCATGCAAATTCCCTTTTTAAAACTCTTTAAAAATCTAATCTAAAAGTAAGGCTATTTTACATTATTTTTGAAGACAAATATATTTTCAGGATGTACAAGATTCCCCATTATCAGACAGTCGCAGTATTTTTGCTCAACTCTTCTTTCTTTTCAGAAGGCACAGGCGCAAACCACAGCCACCACTACTATGTTGCCAATGGTTGCCAGCACAGCGATCCACAGCCAAATGGTGTCACTGGACACTTTCCCATCATCCTCTGCTTCTGAAGGTCGAGAGTAGCCGGCATTAAGGTTGGAGGTGGACGTCTGCAGGGACGTGTTGCCATTGTACGGTGAATCCATGAAGGCCCCACTCACAGCCGGGTAATGCTGTCAGGAGAGAGACACACAGGGAGGTTTTCAGATTAAAGTCTGCGAAAATTCAACACAATCATTTTTGTTGGACAAAGTTTGAGGAAAGTTAACTGAGCTGAACTCAAAACTCCAATCCAGTGATCATCAGTAATCCAGAGATTTCAGCAATAAAGAGACAGAGAAAAATAAGAATTTTAACAAAACAGCATATTACAGAACAGACTAACAGTTGTTTTTCTACTCACTGCTCAGAGTAAGACAGAAAGGTAAAGTTGTTTAATAAGGATTAAACAAATATATTAACAACCATTAGAAGTAATGACAACAGCTGAAATGTTCTTTATCAAAATTGTTTTAGATCATTGTATTTTGCTAATTAGTTATATTAACTAAACTATCATTTTGCCAATTCACTTTACTCAGGAAGTCTTTATAATGTGTCTAGATTCTCACTAATCCACAACACAAGTAAGAATATGACTACCCATTAGTAAAATATCATTCTTTGAGTTCATCTTTTGAAAGCTTTTAAACTCATGTAAAAATGGTAGCATGATACTCACACTGTCTTCAATATAGTTAATTGATCAATCAGATTGAATCATCAGTTCTGATTAAGATCTGATTTTCTACTCTTGCTGAACGCAGTGACATTTTAATTTCTAAAATATTCTTTGTCTTAAAAGGCTAAAAGTGAGATGCATTCAGCCTTAAATCAATCTTACAATGATGAGGACAGCATGGCTGAACAATAACATGTTCGGTTCAGGAGGTTGACCCCACAGCTGTGCCTGGTCTCAGGACAGCTGTGCTGTACAGTGAAGAGAAATCAGCATCTCAAAGGGATTAATTCTCAAACGGATTAAAAAAAGTGAAACATATGCTGTGGAGCCACTGGCACTTCAGTTTGCATGGGGGTGCAGATTGCAGATTTCTGTCTTTTTGATATGAATTTGAAAATTAATTTCTATTTACTGTTTATTTTAATTGTAAGTTTTGTATAAATAAATAATAAGTCATTTAATAAAGTCATTTATATTATTGTTTTATTATTATTATTATTATTATTATTATTATTATATACTGAAAGAGACAGATACACACACGTAGCTTTAGTTGCTTGTGTTGCTGCCAACTCTTGAGTTGTGACGCCTGTGTTACAGACGTGCAGTTGGTAAACTCAGGTGTGTAATCTTAAACTACTGTAACACACAAGCTCAAAAAACACTACAAAAAAGCCAAGCACAAAGGCTGTTTCATACTCTTACATACAAACAATAGACTGAACAGCTTGATACAAACAGACAACTCAGTGGCCTTTACAATTCAAGCTTTCATTCTGACAGCTGAAAGGTTCAAGTAAGTTTGACCCTTTAACTTATGGGTGTTTTAGCATGTAAAAGCACTATTCTGCGATTGGCAAACAGCATCACTTCCACCTGGACTGTGAAAGTTTGACAATTAACATTTAGTTGATAGTTAAAATATTAGATATGGGGAAATAGGACGCAAATACTGTACAGAGAGGGTTAAGGGTTAATTTAATGAGGAGGCTGATTCTATAATAATTTATTTTTTTTATTAGTTGGAGGCTCAGTTCACCCAAATCATATTTTCTCACTTACTTATGGTAGTATCAGACTGTCCTTCATTGAAAAATGCCCATATAGGCTGTTTGTTTTAGCAGCAATTATGACTCATATTAATGTTTACAGTGGTGGCGCCCTCTAGTGGCGGTAGTAATTATGACGGGAGCAAAGTAGGCTGTAAAGTGTCGTATTAGAGCGCCATATTTGGGATGGTGGATCACTGATGTATTATAAGACCTGGATACAGCGCTGGAGGCGGAGCCCCATTCATTTCTATGAGAGTTGCTCAGTAGCGCATCATGGGAGCAAAAAATACCCAGATCTCCCCTCTGCATCCACTTTTTTTGCGCACTGCTAATATGAATAGGGATTAAATGATTTAATTATGCGGTTCTTCTAGACTTTCCAAATGTTATCTGACTGAATGGAAGAAATTCTGATATTGGGGTTGTGAAAAAAATGTATCCACTGATTTACAGACATCTCTTTCAGTCTATTGCGTGACTTTGCAATTCCATCTTTGGCTGCTATATTCAATTTGCATTAAAGCCTGGCACATTTCCTGGAGGCCTGTGGTGGAACAACCGGAACCATGTCATGTTCTACATCACGTGCATAACTGGAAGTGAAGTAATGTAACAAATATCCATGATTTTCAACCAAACCACAACCTTTATCCAAAGTTAACTAAGTAGTTTTGGTGTCTAAACGTAACCAAACTGTGACTGTTTCAAAACTTCAACGACATATTTAAAACCGCGCTGTGACATTCTGTAATTTAGATATGAGGATGGAAAACGCTCCTGTGGGTCGTATTTCCTGCCTAATTTATAAAACATTCCTATGGGTTGTTTTATAGGAATAAACAACCTATACTGTTGTGGTTTAGAGAATTTGTTGGGTGGTATCCAGCAATGCAGATCGTTTTGATTATATTTCATTACTGAGGAAGATCCACATACCTCTCTGTGAACAGTGCTTCAATTCCATTCACCCCGGGGAAAGGTGTTAAAAATGTGGAAATTTAAAATCTCAGCAGATACATTTTTTAACATATTGATATTTCCTTGATTTATAGTAAGGAATTGCTCATAAACACAGTTACAAAACATGTGCAGAGCACACCTGAATAGAAAGAGAGAGTGCAAACTATATTAAAGAATATTAACATTCATTAAGCCGATTAACTGACATTTTCTTACAGTGTGGCTCTCGGATGCTTCAGGCATCAGGTTCAGTTTGACCCTACTGTAAGTGCTTCTCTGGCTTCTCTTGTGTCCTCATCCACTCTATCTCTAGACCCAAACTGCAGATATGTCTTGAGCGCAAATTCTTACTGAGCAAACCTTTCATACAGAGGGGAGAAAAAGAAAATCTCTTTCACTTTTGTTAACACTCAATATTAAGAATCCCATTATAACACATCCAGTGCTAGCAGCTCAGTTAGTCATTATTGTTGTGATTTGATTGTAATGTTTTCACAGGGGAATGGAGGTATTTAACCTAAAATAATTTCCTATACAGAGCCATTCTGAATGTGGGTTCAACAAGGAATCACTGAGGGGCATGACACAAGGTTGTGTGACGCCACTTGGCCGCTGATGCATGGTTAAAATGTCTGCTTGTTTTGGCCAAATCTGCTTCTTCAATCTGTCTTTAAAGCAGATGAGGTGCACATGATTTACTGTAGAGTTTGTGGACAAGTTAGAAAGACACTTTTCCAGATAACAAAACCAGCCCTCGATATATTCTACATATGCAGCAAGAAGACATAAAGACATTCCTCAAACAGTTCTAATGAGGACAAAGTCACGAACAACTAAATTACCACGGCAACTTGAAGGAAAAGAGACAAAAATGATGAATAACATCAAAAGTGAGTGATTCCGACATTTAATATTGGTACAAAACCTGAACTTTTTGGGGGATACAGATGTCAATGTCAATATTACATGTCCCAACCAATAGGTATAGATTCCAGGCCTGACATTATACAGTATATATTAAATCCCAAAAGATTTACCTTCATGCATCATTATTCATGCACAACTGTCTCATCTCATTTTGTAAAATGCAACCACCGTTTGTGTGTGCTTGTGTGGTGCATGCATGTGTTCATTTCTTTGCAGAGGTGAAAAAAGACTTGAGTCTAAAACGTTGCAACCGTTAATATAGGGCAGCATAATTTATGAGAAAACTTTAAAAGCTCTCACTCCAGCCACTTATATGTATATTTAATTAACTGCCTCCCAGTTTTTTTTTTTTTTTTTTTTTGAGTGAAGGAAAGGGAAAGGAGTAAAGTTTGCTGTTCCAATGCTAGTTTGTATGAACTTAAAGGTCACATATTATGCTTTTCCATGTTTTCTGTCATATGTACAATGTTATAATGATGGATTTTCATGTTAAAAGTGGCCCAAACTATTTTAGACAAATCCCTGTGAGCTAAAATGTTCAGATTTCCGACTATTCTGAACACTCCAGTTTCATCAGTTTGTTCTACTCTCAGCTAAGTGTTAACTCTAAGCTGGTCTTCTATGATTGGTCATCTGTTCCAAGTAGGCAGGACTGGAGTGTTTTTTTTAAGCCACTGCGGTGTTAACATTGTCCCATGTAACTACATGCTAACAGCAGTTAACAATGTCACCTTGGCTGCCAGCGTCGTTATATTAGTATTTGGTTTAAAAACCTTTATTTGACTATCAAAATTGATGGTATATTTTATTACTCAACTATTAACTAAAGTAGCTACATGGCTAATGGCAGTAAACAATGTCATCTTGGCTGCCAATGTTGTTAAATTCTCCCCAATTTTGGGTTGCACTACTGCTGAAACATGTCCTATTAGGTAGTGGTTCAGAATCCTTTATCTGCTAACTATTAAGTAGCTATATGCTAACACAACATAGCTGTAATCTCGGTCAATGCTGGTCATTTCTCCCCAAATTCTGGTCACTTTACTGCTGGGACCGGTTGTGTAATATTTGGTTTAGAAGCCTTTACTGGTGATTGTTCATGGTACAAAGTCTTGCTATGTACTCCGTTGCAGTAGCTCCAGCTTCAACTAGTGAAACACTGAGCGGAGACTCTGGAGTTTCCAGGCACTGGCTAATCAGAGCAGACTGTGCTTTTTTGGGAGGAGGGATTAAAGAAACAGGCGGTCCTACAGAGCGTCTCATACAGAGGGTGAATACAGGTGCAGCAGCCTAGCCTGGTCCTACCAGACTCTCATACATTTCATTTGTACAGATAGTCTGGCCACTCTCCAAGTGTTAACTTCTTTGACGGCGGGTACTCTGTTGAAGTTTAAAACTGGATCTGCCCAGAGCCAATCTGGATCTGCCATAACCAATCATTAACGTTTGGTTGTTACGTATGTCATGTGCATGTGCAACAAGAGGGTAGACCGACAACAACTATCGGCTTATATTTAGCATTAGCATCGCTAGTGTTAGCCTTAGCCAATCCACCACTAACAGAGCGAGCTGGAAAATCAAACTTTTCCCGAACCCCATGGGGAGGAGGGCCACAAAATCATGGCCACCAACACAACTCAGCAAATATTGTTCTTGCTCTGGCTTTAACTTCTGGATATTCGGCAGCCCTTCCACAACGGACCGAATGGCTTCGCTCGCATCTTTCTAGCGCACGTCCTCAACGTCATCATTCTCAGCCACTCCTTCTGTTCGCTGATTGGACCACCAAATATTTGGCCGGAGAAAACCCAAGAATATATCGCAAACCCAGACGGAGTACTGAAGGAAAATGAAAATTGAGCGGAAGTACGTAGGAGGGCAGAGCCAGGCCAGCAGCAGCCATGGGCAGTATGTAGTAACATTAAAGTGCCCATATTATGAAAAAAACACTTTTTCTGGGATTTGGGGTAGTTCTTTTGTGTCTCTGGTGCTTTCACACACATACAAACTTTGAAAAAAATCCATCCATGCTGTTTTGAGTGAGAAACGGTTTCTGAATGTGTTCTGCCTTCAGTCCATAGATATATACACTAGATGTCGCCTTGAGGTTCTAAACATACGTCAAAACCGCCGCCATCTTGTAACAGGGGTCCAACGTTTTCCCGCATTCAGATCAACGCTAGAGATGCCGGACTTTTGTGCTGCTTATTGATGTTCGATAGAGGAAATGAAAAGAACAAACAGCAACGGATAACATTTATCAGGTGACAATGTGTTTTATAATATATATGCTGCCTTCGACCAGCAATCTGAGCTCCGGCGGCAGCGGGAGGCGGAGAGCTCCGTGGCCGGCCAGAAATAAAGAGTGGAGGAGTGAGCCTGGACATTTCAGTCTGTTTAAACTTCACTTTGAAGCAGAAACTCTTAGTTCAGAAGGGTGAAGTTTCCGTTTGGACTCAGATCTGTGAACCGATCATAATAAATATTCTTTGTATTAACACATTAATTAGTCTGTTTGTTTTGTAGTCGATAGTTCATCTTAAGTTTACTTAAGTGGAAGCAGTATCAAGTGGAAGAATGGGACTATAAACCTAGACTTACATACATACATATATCAAAAGCTTAATTTTTCTCTGGACTCGATCATAAATATATGTCTGACCTTTGGAACGAACCACAAAAACTAGAAAATTGCATTCATGACGATTTATGGTGATTTTTTTTTCCGTTAGCTACATTGACGCTGATGCATTAAAGAGGAGTGACTCCCCTGTTCCAAGATGGCGACTAAGTTGACGCATTTGTTCCAATGAACTGCCGTAGTCAAGGCGACATCTAGTGTATATATCTATGCCTTCAGTCTCCTGGTGAGCTGTTCAAAATCGGCTCGGATTGTGACGTCACAGTCCGAAATGAGCTGGCTAACCACAACCGTTAGCATGCTAACGCTAGCATGCTTTGTCGTCCTCAATAGCAAAGCACTGCTACAACACACACAAGTTCACCATAATCTACAAAAGAACAACTTACATGTGCGCCCTCATTTAGAAGTCTCCCAGCTAATCCTGCCTTGTAACTGACCAAAGTTGGAGAAACAGGCTTTATTTTACTGTCTCTAGAGTTAGCTAGCTGACATGCTCTACATCTGAGCTACTGCGCATGTGCGAGTGCAATCAAAGATAGTACAGAAGAAGAAGAAGAAAAGAGGTCTCACTCTGTAGCTAAAATAGAAACCAGGTGAAAAGAAGATCTGCAGCAGTGAGAGGGAGCTGTGCAGTTCAACAAAAACATGGTGTTTTTTGAAAATTAAACCATGTAAACCTATTCTGGTACAACCTTAAAATACAGTTATGAACCTGAAAATGAGCATAATATGGGCGCTTTAAAGCATGTAAACATGTTCTTGTACAAACACAAAATGCAAGTAGGCTATAATCCTGAAAATGCTATCTAATAGTTGCCCTTTAAAGCATCTATCATATGGACACAATCACAACCTGGTGACAAAACATTTTCTAGCAAAGGTAGCAGTGAACTTGTTCACCTCCTCATTAAAAAAAGCCTTTGCCTCTAAGCTGTGTCTCATTCTGTGAGTAAAACAGCACAGAAAGGTCATCAACAAAAACAGCAGTGAACATGAGCATGTGCAAGAGTTATAACACCACACGCCTGGAAGACTAGTTTCGCATTGCCTGACCTACCTTCACGAAGCTGCGGAGTAGGGTCTGGCGAGTCCACACTGCATTCCGGGATGGGAGAAAAACGAACTCTGGTGTATTGGCATTTCTTTAAACCAATCACATTCGTCTTGGAATCGGAAAGAACTTTTGGTGAAACGTGTATGTTCAAAGGTTGTTTTAGTTGTGCAACAGAAAACTCAGATTGGACAGATAGACAGATAGTCTAGCTAGCTGTGGATTTACACTGCAGAGATTAACCATAGTCCTCATAAATCGACCAGAGTTTAAAATGCCAGGCCTAAATGAGTGAAATCTGGAATTTCCATCAGCAATTGAGCAATCCCAGAAGTGTTACGTCGTGGATATAGACCACTGGAAGACAAACTACCCAAAGATATAAAAAGATATCATTGTTTTTATCATCACACGGTCTAAAGTCAAAAAGCTAAATATCTACTGCACGCTGCAACTCTGTATGGTTAACTGAAAGTGGCAATTTATGTGGGTTCTTGACCAGGAACATGTTGTAACCTAACCTTTTACTTTAGCAAATTGGGCAGATAATTGTTTATATGCATGTTAGGCACACATTTTTCAACTTAAATCTTCCCATTCTGCTAAACTTTTCAAACTGCAGGAAAATGGCTTCCCATCGAAAGAAGCCATATATTCAATTATTTCAGAATTTGAAAGAATAAAAGCACCAAAAGGCAAACAACTAAAGTGAAGGCTTTCAAATGTTTCTGTTGTACTCTCTAGAAAGCTACTCTCTAGTAGCAGTTTTGATGCTCCAAAAAAACCTCCCCCTGGGATGTCGGGCCTCCACTGGGGTGCTCCAAACTGTTTCAGTGGCCTTTATCCAAGCTTTGTCATAGGGGAGGCCCACAGTATCAGACGTTGAAATCCCATGGTCTATCCTATAACAGGAATGTATTTTCTAATGCGAAGAAAACATTTGTTATTGCTGAATCTCTGACACAAAGGCATGCATACTATATATATATATATATATATATATATATATATATATATATAGTGAGGAAAATAAGTATTTGAACACCCTGCTATTTTGCAAGCTCTCCCACTTAGAAATCATGGAGGGGTCTGAAATTGTCATCGTAGGTGCATGTCCTCTGTGAGAGACATAATCCAAAAAAGAAAATCCAGAAATCACAATATATGATTTTTTAACTATTTATTTGTATGATACAGCTGCAAATAAGTATTTGAACACCTGTCTATCAGCTAGAATTCTGACCCTCAAAGACCTGTTAGTCTGCTTTTAAAACGTCCACCTCCACTCCATTTATTATCCTAAATTAGATGCACCTGTTTGAGGTTGTTAGCTGCATAAAGACACCTGTCCACCCCATATTATCAGTAAGAATCCAACTACTAACATGGCCAAGACCAAGGAGCTGTCCAAAGACACTAGAGACAAAATTGTACACCTCCACAAGGCTGGAAAGGGCTACGGTGAAATTGCCAAGCAGCTTGGTGAAAAAAGGTCCACTGTTGGAGCAATCATTAGAAAATGGAAGAAGCTAAACGTGACTGTCAATCTCCCTCGGACTGGGGCTCCATGCAAGATCTCACCTCGTGGGGTCTCAATGATCCTAAGAAAGGTGAGAAATCAGCCCAGAACTACACGGGAGGAGCTGGTCAATGACCTGAAAAGAGCTGGGACCACGGTTTCCAAGGTTACTGTTGGTAATACACTAAGACGTCATGGTTTGAAATCATGCATGGCACGGAAGGTTCCCCTGCTTAAACCAGCACATGTCAAGGCCCGTCTTAAGTTTGCCAATGACCATTTGGATGATCCAGAGGAGTTATGGGAGAAAGTCATGTGGTCAGATGAGACCAAAATAGAACTTTTTGGTCATAATTCCACTAACCGTGTTTGGAGGAAGAAGAATGATGAATACCATCCCAAGAACACCATCCCTACTGTGAAGCATGGGGGTGGTAGCATCATGCTTTGGGGGTGTTTTTCTGCACATGGGACAGGGCGACTGCACTGTATTAAGGAGAGGATGACCGGGGCCTATGTATTGCGAGATTTTGGGGAACAACCTCCTTCCCTCAGTTAGAGCATTGAAGATGGGTCGAGGCTGGGTCTTCCAACATGACAATGACCCAAAGCACACCGCCAGGATAACTAAGTAGTGGCTCTGTAAGAAGCATATCAAGGTTCTGGCGTGGCCTAGCCAGTCTCCAGACCTAAACCCAATAGAGAATCTTTGGAGGGAGCTCAAACTCAGAAACCTGACTGATCTAGAGAAGATCTGTGTGGAGGAGTGGGCCAAAATCCCTCCTGCAGTGTGTGCAAACCTGGTGAAAAACTACAGGAAACGTTTGACCTCTGTACTTGCAAACAAAGGCTAGTGTACCAAATATTAACATTGATTTTCTCAGGTGTTCAAATACTTATTTGCAGCTGTATCATACAAATAAATAGTTAAAAAACATACATTGTGATTGCTGGATTTTTCTTTTTTTTTAGATTATGTCTCTCACAGTGGACATGCACCTACAATGACAATTTCAGACCCCTCCATGATTTCTAAGTGGGAGAACTTGCAAAATAGCAGGGTGTTCAAATACTTATTTTCCTCACTGTATATCTGTCTGGCTGTGGACAGAGCGGAAACACCTCACATTAAAATAACTCTCTGGAAGATACTAATTAGGCACTACAGTCAGATGTTATACCCCTTTGTCCTTGTCATACTTGTAGATGCTATAGAATATCAAATGAGTGGAGGGAAGGCTCCCAGACACACAGACATGCTTACAGTCATTGCACTAGGTATCAACACTAAGCTGTGTAGAATGTGTTCATTCAGACTATAGTTCCAGTTATAATATGTAAGAAACTGACCTCTTTACCACCACTTCACAGTTTCTGTTTTATGTTACTTTTCTTTTGTCTGTACTTGATTGAAAGGGCTTCTGCAAACACACACACACACAAACACACACACGCGAACACACACACACACACACACACACACACACACACAAATGAAAAAATCCAAATAAAGTTTGTTCATCAGAACATGGAAGATGTTTAAATGTTCAAACGACATTTAATTTGTTTTACACTGCGATAGTCACCAATAATATACTTTTAAAATATATTTAAACCATATACATAGACAAAGACGCACATTGCAACAACAAAAAAGGAAAATCAAGACAATTAATAAAATCAAAACATGAAGTAAGGTGACTCCTCACATAATGGACGGGTGCTATTTCTACAACATACCAGGCAGTGTTACAGAAAACTGACACCAGCTGCAACCGTAGTTGCCAACTTACAGCCAGTCAGTTTAGAAGCCACATAGTCAAACAGAGATTTTTTTATAGTTAGAAAGACACACTTACTTAACATAAAAAGAGTAAGCTGAGAAGCAGTACACAGTAAACAAAGTAGCCTAGATATTAATTGTGATTACAAAAGAAAAGCTGTGAGGAAAAAACACTCGTATTTTAACCCCACATGGCAACCCTGATGCTGGTGCTAAAATTAGAGACCTTTTTGCATTTGTTCATCATGAAACACTAAAGCGTCACAACATCATTACAGAAGTAGGGCTCGACTGCTGGTATCACATCAAGTCTTCAAGCTCATACAAGACTATGCACATCCTGATGTACTGTATTATAGATTCTCTGTAGGTGGAAAGAAAGTCCATCCACTCCATGTAGTTTCGACTGAATCTAGTGTGTGAACAACAGCTGAAATACTGTATGTACTTAAATGTTAGATACTGTATATCAGAATCTGTCTTGCATCTGGAGCAGCAGGGCATCACCTCATGTTCGCAACATCAACACAAACCTACTCAAGTTTTAAAGTAATTCAAAGAAAACAATTAAGTCATTCCACCAGTTAGTTACTTCTAAAACATGCCCATTCAAATTCAGCAATAAAAAATTAACTTCACCGTTTTTCTTTTTTTATAATTACAGGTTCCCTGCTACTTCTTGTTAGAATATAAGCTTAGACAAATGAAACGCGAGATGCTTACATAGTTTGTGTTGGGTTAGAAGAGATAGTGAAAATACCACGAAGATACAGACAAACAAGGAGCAGGAATAGAAAAATAAAGCAAGAAAGAGAGTTGTACCTACTGCCGACTGTATGTGAAGAAAGAGGTCAGTTCTGGTGTTTCAGTCTGTCCTGTCCTACACTCTGACTGAGGCTGAATGCATCTAAAAGAGAGAGGGGAAGCAGCGCAAGAGAGAGAGAGAGAGAGGGAGAGAGAGAGAGAGAGAAAGAGAGAGAGAGAGAGAGAGAAATAAAGAGAGAGAGATCCCTCTCAGTGAAAGTGAGAGAGTTGAGCGCACACTGTGAGAGCATTTGTGTGAGACAGATTTAGACATCCTGCTGTGTGTGTGTGTGTGTGTGTGTGTGTGTGTGTGTGTGTGTGTGTGTGTGTGTGTGTGTGTGTGTGTGTGTGTGTGTGTGTGTGTGCGCGTGTGAGATACAGACAGAGAGAGACAGATCACACCATGGACACGTGTAGGTGTATAAAAATAAGTGTATTTTGTGCATAATAGGGACGTCCAGGAGACGCTTACATCTATGAAACAGCTGAGCTGGATGTTTGTAGCCTCACACAGAATACAGCTCACTAGCTGAGTTTTCATCATTGATTTCCACCTGGTCAGATACCTACTGACCAATAAGACACACATTTTTGAATTTCTGTATTTGCCCACTTCAGACCTATAGAAATTGATTTTGAAAGATAGTTTAGGATAAATCTGACAGTTGATAGTGTAGAAATGAAGCTCAGCGTAAGTTCATTCAGAAGACTTCTATGCTTTCATTCTCCACTTTCACTTTCCTAATATGATCAGCTGATTCTGGGTGATTACTCTTCAGTTAAACCAACCAGAATGTGCCATGATTTCCATGAGCCAATCACATCATTACATCCCTGCTTTAAAATTTGTTCTCCTCTCTCCTGCTGTCAGTTGTCATTTCAGGCAAATCGAGCACCCCTCCTCCACCCCATTCACCTCCAGTCATCATCATTCACAGCACCCAGGGTCCTCCACCAGAAGCCCCGCTCCCATAACATCCATCCAGATCTTCAGGCTTCCTAGACTCCAACTGGGGGATATTCCTACCTACTCATGGCCTCTCTACCCCTTATAAAAAATGGACATAGCGATGGATTCTAATCGCCAAAGACTGTACATTTCAACCTTGTGCATCATGCGATGAATAAACTTATTTGCACCTTTCAACGAAGTCTCTCCTGATTGAAATATCAATTACAGCCCAGGTTTTGTTAAGTTGGTTATAAAAAGAAGAAGAAAATGATAATGTCTATTAACTCTTGTGCAGTCTACTTGAAACTGTTTTTCTCAAACTTTTTCTTCACCGAAAACAATACAATTCACCACTTCAGAATTATCTAGAAACTGATTTTGGTGGACAGTTTAGGAGAAATCAGAGCATTTGCAGTGTAAAAAGATTGATTACAGCCCAGCACTGGATGCTTTTGTCTTGTGGGTTGTAAAAAGAAGGAAATTAGAAAACTGTATATTATCTCTTGTGAAATCTACTTGAAACAATGGCTTTCTCAAACTTCTTCTTTACCGGAAACAATACCATGGTAAACAATTGGAACGACGGGGTGACTGGGCGTATGACGTGACAGAAATCCTAAATCAGATTTGAACCAACTACATAGTGAGCACACATGGCGGTCGACTCAGCCTGTTGAGTCACCAGGATGATCTGCTTTACTGCAAATACATCTGCTATTGTGTGGGCACACACAAAACATCAAGTTACTTAATCAAAAATGAGGCTTCCTGTGTGCATTTTACACGCATGCATACACGTACATATGACATGCACCTGCGTATCTGCCTGTACCGTGTGTGTGTGTGTTTGTGTGTGTGGGTGGGTGTGCTTATTGTACACATCTTAATAGCATCTGTATGCATGTGTGAAGGCATATGCACGGT
This sequence comes from Perca flavescens, assembly GCF_004354835.1. Lineage (NCBI taxonomy): Eukaryota > Metazoa > Chordata > Actinopteri > Perciformes > Percidae > Perca > Perca flavescens. The sequence goes on from NC_041333.1 coordinate 19,736,574, forward strand.
TAGAGAACATGTGTTTTTATGCTTGTGTGCATCATATTCTCTGTGAAATAATGCAGAAAACATCTATCTTGACATATCATTCTGTGTCATAGTAATTTACGACTATTTACTGTTAAAACAAAAAACAAATATTCAAATCAAGTAATCTCAATACTACACGGTGCAGTGCTTGTTTGTGTCAGAAACTAATATTTGTTTTGTCAGAGTGTTTTGTCTTGAAACCACATAATGTGTGTGGATTTATTTAAGACGGAATACTTGACTACTTGAGATAAAGGTTTTTCCCAGTGTAACCTTGTTACCTGCTAGCTATTCTTCCTTTCCCATTATCTTCTTTACTTGTCCTTGCCTGTCTCTATATTATCTTTTTCCCCCTTTTTTGATAAATGTTTTTTTTTTTTTTTTTAATCTAGCCTTATTTTCAGCTCTCACCTTTCTATTTGATATTTGAGTATCATCCTAATCCAGGGACGGACTAGATACAGACAGGACATCCTGGTATAGCGTGCAGTGCTACAGGGCTTGAGGGATTAGAGACATACATATACATCTTCAATATTCCAAATCTCTGAAAATGAGAATTTATTTTGCTGCATGATGCACAACATAGCTTTTGTGTATAATAATGGGCATATGAGTCGGCTTCCTGTGCCCATCTGTGAGTGTATGTCCTTTAGGGGTTTAGATGGAGGAATCACGTGTAGTCTTCTTCAGTAGTGTGTGTGCGTGCGTGCGTGCGTGCGTGCATGCGTGCGTGCGTGAGTGCGTGCGTGCGTGCGTGCGTCGGTGAGTTAGCATTTATTTACCTGACTCTGTTCTATATACACAGGTGCATTCACTGCCGACCCTTCATTAGGTGTTTTTGCCTGTGCAAGTGAGCGGGTGGGTGTGAGTGTGTGTGTGTGTGTGTGTGTGTGTGTGTGTGTGTGTGTGTGTGTGTGTGTGTGTGTGTGTGTGTGTGTGTGTGTATCCAGGAATGTGATGGTTTATAAAGTTATATAATATTCTTCTAAGAGGAGATTCAGATACTGCCTCCGGTTATCACATGCACACAAATGCACACATGCACATACAAAGCCCAATTGAATGTTTGAGCGATATAAGGTGATATTGGGTTAAGAAAAAAACAACTCTCCCATAATTAACTAAGGATGGGGGGAGGGGGAGGAATGGGCCAGAACTCACTTATCATTTATGAGGCATTTGTCTCACAAGCTATTTGTTTCACAAACTATTAGTGTAGCCCGTGACGTGTAGTTTGCTCCTGGGCAAAGGAAATATTTCAGCCTCGTGCACATTTTCTCAAATATGCAACTTTACATAGCAGAGGAGGATTATATTTGCATGTTATATATGAAATTTCAATTCCCGAAATTGGATTCTTTCAGGACTGGAAATGTGGTTCTCGATCTGTGTCCGAAAATCAAGTATAAAAGAAAAGAGGGGAAGGACAGAAGGAAAAAAAATATATGAAAGGGTGAATAAGCAGCCCCACAGCAGCCAGCTGTTCCTCCTCGCTCTGAAACATCTGTCATAGAAGGAAAAACACAGAAAGATACAGAGAGAAAGTGAAGATGGGAAAGAAAATACAAAAGTGATGAACAACACAAAAGAGAGGGCAAGAAAGGGTGAAGACAAACCCTTAAAAATACTGTATGAGCCTTGACCAACTGCCACTTTGCTGGTTTGAAAGCCATGGTGTCTCTCTCTCATGGGTGGGCCAAATTCTCTGGGCGGGCAAAGCAGAGAAAGGGGAGGTAACCTTTCCCCTTATGACCTCATAAGGAGCAGATTCCAGATCGGCCCATCTGAGCTTTCATTTTCTCAAAGGCAGAGCAGGATACCCAGGGCTCAGTTTACACGTATCGCCATTTCCATAGGTGGGGGGGACCATAGGCAGGCTGGGGGAACTCATATTAATGTTAAAAAATAAAGTGACATTTTCATGCTATGGGACCTTTAAGACATTTGCATTATAACAAGACTAAAAGAGCCAAAGTCAACCCTGGTTGAGCCCTCAGTGTAAGGCTGTAGTACTGTGCTTTGAGCCACATACTAAAGTGTGTTTGTGCTGTAGCTTCGACAGTGGAAGTAAAACAATATAATTCGACAGCTTCAGTTGCATGCATATGAATATTATTGAGACAGTTTCATAACAACTTTTACAATCCACACGTCGTCTTGTAACAGCAAATTGTTTCATACAGTTCAGATATACTTTCTAAACTAATGACACTTTTCTCCAGTGTCTTTAATAAGTTCCTTAATTGACTGAAAATCTTTTTTTAGGTAGGCTGATGTTGATCCGGCTGTTACTCTTCTCACCCTTATCATGAGGTCTATCCGTGTTTTTAAGAACAGAGAAAGAGACATAAGAGGAAATAAAATGGTAAATCCTATTTTATAACTATAGGGTTGTCCTGATACAAGTAAACATTGGACATGACAGAAGTTAAAAATGGTATTGGGTTTCTTTTGTCAAGTCAACTATTTTCTATGTAATGAAACCTGAAAATTCATTCTGACTCTTATAACATGGTAGCATATGTAATAATGGACACCAGGCAAACTGAATCAAAAAGTAGAAGAAGCTGAAAATGATTTCCATAAGTTATTGAGCCATGAGATGAAAAGAAAATACTGCTGCTAGAATATGTCCAGAGGGGACCCGAGGCTGACTGAATTAATGACAAGGATAGAGGGAGCAAGAATAACAGAGAAAGGAAGACAGACAGGAAAAAAGAGAGAGTCAGTGAGAAAATAAGCGTGAGAAGGCCAGAGTGTCCGGTCTGTAGGTTATAGTAAGCGAGAAAAAAAGGACACTAAAGAGAGACATAGAAGACATAGAGTAAGAGAGAGAGACAGGCTTGTTTTCATGGCTGGCTGAATCTTTGCTTTGTTTTGCTGGAGGCCCAACAGACATGCATAGAACCGCATTCACTGACATAATTAACTGACCTTAATCAGCGTTCATTAGACCCTTAATGCTTTAAACACACACACACAAACACACACACACACTGAAAGGTGCAAATTTATATAGGCTGCACAGATGTTTAATCACAAATGTCCATATAATTGTTTTGGGAAGTCTGACTTTATGTAACTCAGGTATCCATGTGTGGTTTAAAGCCCTATTTGCACAGGATAAGTATTACCTGGTGACCTCTAGTCATTTCTAATAATTACGGAGGTTGTCAGTGAGCTATATCCCGTGCGAATCGGTCTGTAATTTTAGAGGTCCCATGATAATATTAGTCCCGTCCTCGGCGCGTCTCCGGGTAGCCAACTCTCGAGGTACAGATATGTCAGTAAATTCAAGTAAAAGCAGGCTTCTCTTATCCCGTGCGTCGTCACGTGACCAGCCAGCATTTGTAACTTCATAGGAAATCATACAAGTGTTTTTTTTTACGATATCATACGAACCCGTTAAGAATGCTTTGAGTATTCAAATCATTAAAAGTAACAATACCACATTTTAGGTCACTCACATGGGCACGGGATAAGATAAATTACACAAGCACATACTTATTACACATGTTATATACATATGTGTTTTCTGTTGTATACAAAGTGTTTTTGTTTACAAAAAATGTCTCCTTTATTTTTTTTACAGTTTTAAAGGACAATTCCGGCGCAAAATGAACCTGGGGTTATTAACAGATATGTACCCACTCAATCGTTCTCTGGGACATGTTTTCATGCTAATCGAATGTGTTTGTAGCTTGAAGAAGCTAGCACGGACCGATGATTAGCTTACAATGCTAGTATTCAGGGCACAAGGAAAGTAAAAACAGATAGCTATTTTGTACCACTAAAAAGGCTCAAAATATCACCAAACTTCAACGGTAGCATAATGAGGGTCTCTACATGTTAACCAAAGCATTGAGAACTTTGTAAGTGTACAGACAGTTTATTGAAAAGATAGATTATAAAGACATTCGCGTTCATGTTTACATGCGGCCGCCGTCTTGAAAACCAGTCATGACTTAGAGCTGGCGATGCAAACTAAAATCAAAAGCAATTTGCTCAATATATCTGAAATAACTGCACTGATGTAAAACATAACTTGTCTAGTGTAGCTATTTACTCAGTGGATAACTGTCCATCTGGTCCCTCCTGTCTGGGTCGCTGTCTCCAATTTATTTTTGGGGCATGGAAAAAAGTTTCAAGTACAGCCCTGTTTATCAGAGAGGGGAAATCTTCAGACTGTACAAAACACTGCGTCTCTTGGGTGTTGCAATGCAACAGGTCCCACTCTGTGCAACACAGACATTCCTGTTCGGTGGCCATAGCTTCACAATGTCCCCAGGTACACCACCAGTTTACCGAAGTACGAGGCTGTGTTGTGGAATTGACTACCGGTAGCTCTATCTAGTTCTCAATGCTTCGGTTAACATTTAGGGACCCTCATTATGCTAATGTTGAAGTTTGGTGATATTTTGAGCCTTTTTAGTGGTATAGTTAGTTAGTTAGTTAGTTAGTTATGTTTTATTTCTGTGTCATGCCAAACATTTTGGCCCATCCTACATGGGATTACAACCACAAATTTACTTATTTAACAAACATCTTCCTGTCGCATATACAGTACAAATCATTCGGAGAAATACATGAATACAAATAAATACATATACACACATATACACATACACACACATACACACACACCACACACAAACAACAAATTCTCATCTACAATTCATCTCGATAAAGAGCTTTTTTCCTCTTCTCCCAAGCTTTATCTAGATAATTGGCTAATTTATATGTTTGATATGTGAACAGCCATCTCAGTCTTTGAGCATCATCCATATTTACCAAGTCAATCTCTGCTTTTATCCTACGAAACAAAAAATCACACTGTTCACAATAAAAAGGACAATAGAAAACAAAATGGAACTCATTTTCTATATCATTCAAACAATACATGAGACAGATCCATGTTTCCTCTTCTACATTAACAATTCCGTATAAATAATTAAATAAAAAAATTTACCTGTGCCCCAAATAGGCCTACTAGCATTGTGAGCTAATCAGCGCTAGCGTGCTAGCTTCTTTCAAGCTACAAGCAAATTCGATTAGCATGAAAACATGTCCCAGAGAGTGATCGAGTGGGTACACATCTATTAATAACCCCTAGGTTCGTTTTGCGCCGGAATTTCCCTTTAACCATGTAGGTTTGGGCCCAAACACAGAACAGACTGATGAGTAGGCAGCAGTTAGTGTTCAATGATTTAATCAAGAAAAGGTTTACAAAATCCCCAAAAACTGGAACACGGAAAACATAACCTTAACACAGGAGCAGGACATGAGACATTTAGTTTTACAAACTGGTTTATTGAGGATGTTTCTGGGAGTTGTGTCAAACCGCATTGTAGCCTAATGCAATAATGTAATATATGTGAGAGGGATTATCCTAATCCTTGAATAAAAAAGAAAAGAAAAAAATCTGCTATTACATTGAGATAATACTATACTGCCAAGGTATCCTGAAAAACCTGTTGTGACCTCTTTCCTGCATTTTAAATTTCAAGCTTAAGCAACATAATAAAATGTATTAGCCTTTACTCACAGTATCAGCCCTGAAATTCTACCGTTAAGGAAAATCTAATTTCTAACCTTTTGATGCTATATTATGATTAAAGCTGGACAAGAAAATTACATTAAATTAAGTTTCTTTCTAAACAAACTGGTTTAAATAAAACCTGAAACAGAAATGGCAATATCATGTATAACAATGTAATGTATACACTGCCGTTCATAAAATGATACAAATATGACTGTAGTCGGATATAATAAAACGTTTCTCTAAGCAATCTCATCATACAGTAGAGGAACACACTAATACCTGAAATGTAGGTTGACAATTGACTCAACATTACAAAAGTGCCGTTGATTCCAAATGCATATCTGACGTGTGAGTATGTGTTTAATCTGTCATGCCATCCATGCTGAATGTATAAAGCATTATTACTTCTATGCGTGCAATGAGTGACTCATCTGCCTGTGTGATTAATGTGTTCAGCAGATTCATAACCTCCACTTATCACAACAGGTTATCTCAACTCTCTATGCTGAAAAAATAAAGGAACAGACACTGTAAAGATGCTTTCACATTTTCCACATAAAGGCACCTTATGCATAGTTAAACCCAACATAAACATCCATCCACCTTGGATGACTCTTATATTTGTACTGTAAGATTACCCAGACAGTTCATCTTTAAAGTGGACCAGACGTTTTGTCAAGCATGCAAAACCAGTGTCAAGGCAGATAAATACATATTTAAAGCATTAAGTAAAGTGTGGGCATTACTAGTATCAAAACTACTTAGCACCCCTGCAATAAAACAGAAGCAGACACAGAGGGACAAGAAGCTGTTGAAGGTGGTCAGAAAATTAGTTGTAGAGCAAAATGTTGTGCTATACACGCGTAACTTAAGAGAGACTTTATTGTCACCCATCCATACAGTGCAGTACATTACATAGAGGAACCAAACTGTAAAACGCTTTTGGATTAACTGAAAGGAAGAGCTGCTCATGATGGATCAGATCTGCTGTCTGTGTCAATGAAATGCCCCCCTGAAGTACCTGATTTAGCTCTTTAGCAGATGGTAATCTGACCTAACTCTCCATCAAACACACTTTGATAGACATGCCTTAATTAAGTCCTAACTAATCTGGCATTCACTCCCAGATATAAAGGAGGCTTGGGATAGAAAGAGAGAACCCAGTCGCCGACACAAAGTCAGCCACTGGTCCCTGTTTAAGCTCAGTGTCTTGCTCAAGAACATGTCATCAGTGATTGAAACAGGAATACCACCTGTATGATGAATGACATGCCATGCCATTCAAACATATTAATGGTTTCATTAATCATTCTGAGATATATTATTATTCCTCTCCAGGGCTTTAAAGGAAGCTTTTTAATTTAGTGAACTTATTTATTACAAATGAGTTGACTTTGTACTGCTACTGCATGAAAGCATAGCTAAATAATCAGGTCCATGATGCATTCCAGTGACCCTAGAGCTGCAAAAAAACACTGCCATCTATTTTAACAATTCCCTGGGGGAAAATGTTTTTAAGGTGCATGGTTGTCTATAGTAAGAACATTGAGGCATTGACTGCAGAGTGTGTAGAGACAGTTAGTGTGGGGTGATTAAGGACCACATATTGAGCACACCTGATTAACTATCAGAGAACAGGCTTAACGATCAGATGAGGCTTTCCATCAAACTCCTTCAGCTGGACAGGGTTCACGTTTGGTGTAGACAGGCTCAGTGACAACATTCAGGGAATTAAAGGGGAACACTGCTTAATTCAGAAACCAGTGGGACCTGGTTTCTGTGCAGGAATATTTATATAGATATAATTGTACCCTATAATTCAGAGGTCTAACGTGGAAAAGTTCTGAGAAGACTGCAACATTCTTTGATGTTACTTGAGTGTGTCATTGCACAGAGTTAGCTGATGTAATACCTTTGAGCAGATGGTTATCATTGGAGATTTCACATCACTTCTGCACAGCTGGACAGGGTACACTGCAGAAAATGGGTACTTTATTCAGACCAACAGGACTGCTGCATGTGCCAGGCGATAAGACTAACCTATGTGTTATTTAACATCTCCTGATGCACCTTAGTGTCATAAAAGTACATACTAATCTAGAATCCTGTCAAATAATGAACTTAAGCTCACCGGTCCAAAATCAGAAGGGAATCTTTTTTAAACTATGCAGAACTGGTGGCTCAGTACAAGCTCAGTCTCAATAACACCATCTAGTGTTCGGCTCCAACTAAATTCAGTTGAATACAAACACACACTATGAATATATTTCTTTTCAATTAGGTGATCAGGTCACAGTAGTTCATGTTATTGGTTGGGTTTCTTTCACTGACAATTCTCAAGGTATAATTCCCTAATGCTTCATGAACTCCATCCTTTGCTTCTGTCCTGCACACATGCAATGGACATTTTATTTGTTTCATGTTAGACAATAAATTCAATTAAATTATAACTTTGCTCATCTAAAGACACAGCTGTAATAAATCATTCTCCTCACCAAAAAAAGCACATATTTTATTCTGATAAGAAAGGAAAAACTCAAATCAAGTATAAGTGATTAAATGCAATACAATTTTGACTTTCAATGTGCTTGCCTTGAAAGCTATTAAACATATCCATAGGCTGCATAGCTGTACATCTCACAAAAGGGACCTCGGTTGTAACATAAAGCTCTGCCCGCAGGCTAGTTAAAGCTCAACATTATAGGTCAGAAGAGACAGAGAGAGAGAGAAAAAACAGGCAGAAAATGGGACACAAATGTTTCACCATCATTAAGAGCAAGAGACAGGATGAGACTGCTGCAGTGACTGACTGTGATGGGAGGAAAAAGCACCAGCAAACACAGAACATAATCACTTTATTTTTAGTATAGGCTTCATCGCAGATAGAGAACAATTACAATGTTTTTAGATTAATTTCCTTCATTTTTATGAAGAATTTCATGTTAGGATGCAATAATCAGTCTAAGTCAGGCAAATAGAAGCCTTATGGATATACATATCTTTAAAATGTTATTAAATTAACAGAAAAAGAAAACTGGAACCAAAATTGCTCTCAGCCTCAATGCAGTACAAGTGTTTGTGGCTCATGAATGCTTCACTCTACTCAGTCAAAAAGTTACTAAAATGACAGGAAGCCTGTGAGACTCAGTTGTTCAAATAAAGCATGAGCCCTTGCTTCTTATAAAGAAGCTTCTGTGTCTTCTCCGTATGTGTGCACTGTCTAAAATTTTATATCAATCATGCAAATGTGGGCTTTACAAATGTAATGTCTAATGTGCCTGTGACTAGTGTGTGCAGCTATATTTCATTCCCAAGTCATTGTCTTTGCATTCTCTGGCTGATAAAAACAGACTCTGTAGCATTTCTATCAACTACATCCAATGCATAATGTTTTATTGTATGGTCTAAGGGATTTCATGAACGTTGTGAGATTATCCTGGGTTATAAATACTTTCTCAGTAGGTAGCTAAAAAACATCTGATACTGTCACAAATAATAAAAAATAAAAAAACTAGCAGTAAACATACATAAAAATGTAACAACACAAATAAAATTAAAGCGTATTAGCTGTACTTTCCTTTGCTGAGCTTGGTTGTAATTAGTACTACAGTCCATTATATTACTCCTCCTCCTCAAAAACAAAACAAAGACCATTTAAGAACTTAAATGGGTAAATGTATTTCTGCTTCCTTACCTGAGCTGCCATTAGTGATAACTCCATTATCCCTGGATCAATGCTCACCAGCCTGAGTGTGTAAAAGTAAGACTGTTGACGGCAAAAAAACGTAGAAGAAAAAAAAGGAAGGTCTCTGAAACTGCACTGCTGTGCTTTACTGGATGAGTGCAGTTGTGAACGTGCTACATAATGACACAATGAATGCTTTTCATGCTTCATGGAAGAGTTTATTCACTCATCACGTCTCTCTGTCTATGGATGTTTATGTTGGGGGGCAGGGGTAAACTTGTGCTTGACGCGTGCCAGGCAAACCCTGCAGAATTATTGATGCTGGTGTGGCTTTTGCATGTAAGCTTTTTTGACACTGCTACCCCATACAACTTCCTGCTACCACTTTCTTTTAGAGGAACTTCATAATCCTTGAATTATTCATCACAGTCTGAAAATTTCCATTAAAATTGTCTTTGTGTGTTTCTCCATATTTGTCTCTCTTATCCATCTCAGGCTTATAAATGGTTTAACATGTCATAGTATTAGCCATATTATGATTAATATATCATTTTGTTTTAGAGATCAGTAACAATGCAAAGAAATTTTGTGTTGCCATGTTGTGAAAAGATAACTTTGTTGGTGTTTATCCCCCTGAAGCATGACTGTTACTTTGACACAAGCGTTGTCAAGACATGCAGAGCAACAGGAAACAGCAAACCAAAGGACAATACTATCTTGCACCAACAATATCCAGGACTGTTTTCATTGTACTTTGTTGCATTTTCCTTTTATCGATACACTAACCTTTCCACCTCAACCAAGTGCAAAATCGTTTTTGTGATATTTTGACATTTTTTATGAGTTTATGGTGTTTCACCACACCTTTTTTATGCGTAGATTGAAAAATGTGCTTTCAAACGTGGATAGAAAGGTTCTTCATACTCAAAATGTACAAAATCAAACTGTAACGGTATATCACTTTACTGGTCCTGTGGGCCTATGTGCTCTATAAAGTGCATTTTCTTGTTGGTACAAATGGTATCGGAAGATTGGAAAAAAAGATAACCACTTTAGGAAGCGCACAAAATGCAGTATTGCTCAGATACAGCCAGGCACACATTTACACAGCATTTTTTTTGCTTTTCTGTGCTTGAAATGAGCATGTCTGAGTTGAATTTAATTTCTAAAGACAGATTCACCCCAAGCCACGTATGTCTTTCATGTCACAACACTCCAAGCTGTTATCTGTAGACCTCTTTTGTACTCTCTGGCCTTTGGAACAATTACTACCGCATGAGAAAACCCCTTACAATTGTCCCAGTTGTGGCCTTTGTGCGTGTGTTACAACTAAGAGCAAGAAAATGACTGTACATTTATGTGCCTTATGTGAGTGTGTAGGCATGTGTATGTGAGGCATGGCTGCTTTAGAGCAATGTGTGCTTCCTTTACACACAGCACAGTCCATTTGGGGAGAGATGGTCATTTTCCCTGAGGGCCAGTCCAGCTGTCAGCAGAGAGAGCGGGACACAAAGTGATTTTCAACAAAAAGAGAAACAAAGAGGAGAACATTTTTTAATAGAGATACAGGTAATTGACACTGTTGTTTATTTTTCCACACATATTTATTTAACCATTACCCCACCACAGTTTGTACAATAGTATGTTTTACTTGAGTATTTTCTCGTTGGTTGGTATTTTACAGGAGTACTGAATACAAGAAAAAATTGCCTGCTGTGTTTATGTGTCTACTTATTGTGTACAATTCATTACACATCCACTTTCCATTTGCCTAAAACAGCTATTTTGACATAGATAGAAAAACACTTTGATGTCATTATAGCCCTAGTCTATATCAACAACATTTCATTTACGGGATTGTTCAGGTGTCGCCGGAAATTCTGCCATATGTGCCTCATTTCGGCAGGATGATCATCACCTAGGAGAGCAGCAGCTGGGCCTTCCAGCTGTAATCAATACTTGCCCTGGCTTTTATGTTAAATTATCACACCTTTTTGTTCATAAAATGTTTGCTACTGTGATTAACTGAAAAGCCCTGGTAAACATCCCATCGAAGAAGCCTCAAATAAACCTAAACAATACATGGTATCAATATAATGACCTCACTGTGAGCACTAGAATGCATTTGTGAACGCATTGATATATAGTGTGTGTGGATAAAATTTTGAAATATGGGCATTATCAGTGATTTGAAAAACTTGTACTCTTTGCTTGAAATGTTGAGGATGTTTAACAAGGGCTGTCAATAAAGGAATGCTTGTGGCTCTGGTCATTTGAAGGTCATATTGTTTAAATAACACATTGGCTACAAATAGACAAGTATAGCTAGGTTTCGACATGTAAACGGTGTAAGAGAAGTAAGAATTGTGGCCAGGAGTGCAAGTTAAAGAGAAAGTTTTAAGGCGATGTTCTCTCTCCTCTGCACTGTAGCTGTGACATCAGCCACACAGAGCAGCCCTTAAAAATACAGAAAAAAATAATAAAGAAGCACTAAACTTTAACAGTTATGACACAACATCTGTAAAATATATCAAAAAGCTGAATAATGTTCTAATAGCTGAAGGCTTTATGAATAGGGTAAAGTTTGATTGATGTCTCTAGGTGAAAGTATAGTAACCTATGTTGAAGAAAGTGATAAAAAAAAAGTCATAGTACAGTATGTTGAAAAATGTCATGGTATGGTATGTTAAAAAAGTATGTAAAAAGTCATACTATAGCATGTCGAAAAAAGTCATAGCACAGTATGTCGGAAAAAGTGATAAAAATTCAAAGTATATCATGTCGAAAAAAGTGATGAAAAAGTCATAGTATAGTATATTGAAAAAAAGTCATAGTATGGTATGTCAAAAAAGTGGATAGCAAAAAAGTATAGCAAATTGCAAAAAGTCACAGTATAGTATGTCGAAAAAAGTAATAGAAAGGTCACTGTCAAAAAAAGTCATACTATTATTGTAAATCAAAAAAGTGATTAAAAAAAGTCATAGTATAGCATGTTGAAAAAAGTAATAGAAAGGTCACAGTAGAGTATGTCAAAAAAAAGTCATACTATTATTGCATGTCGAAAAAGTGATAAAAAAGTGATACTATTATAGCATGAGTCATAGTGTAGTATGTCAAAAAAAGTTTAAAAAAAGAGTCAATGTGTAGTATGTAAAAAAAAAAAGAGATAAAATGTAATATAGCAAATTGGAAAAAGTCACGGTATAGAATGTCAAAAAAGTCACTATTATTGTATGTTAAAAAAAGTGGTAAAAAGAGTCATTTTGTAGCATGTTGAAAAAGTGATAAAAAAGCCATAGTACATACATACATAGTATGTTGATACTATGACTTTTTTGTGACTTTTTTTCAACATACTAAACTATGACTTTTTTGTCATCACTAATATGAACAATAAATACAAAGCTGAACCACTGCATTACAAGCTTTGCAGATAGCTCAGTGAGATAAGCTGATAGAGATACAATGAAGATTGGAGTTTGGGAGTTCAACTCTTCACTATATTGACATACTATGACTTTTTTATGAGTTATTTTTCAACATACTATACTATGACTTTTTTTCGACATACTACACTTTGACTTTTTTCGACATACTACTGACTTTTACATCTTCAGTAATATCAACAATAAATACAACCCCAGACCAATCCATTATCAACTTTACAAATATCTCAGTGCTAGATCTAAAATGTAGTTTAGAGGTTTAGGCTTCAACTCTTCAACCTACTTTGCCTTTGAACATTACTTTGACATAACTATAATATTACTTTTTTATGAATTTTTTCGACATGCTATACTATGACTTTTTATTACTTTTTTCGACATGTTATACTATGACTTTCTTACATAGTACACTATGATTTTCATCACTTTTTTCGACATGCCATATTATGACTTTTTATCATTTTTTTTCAATGTACTATACTATGACTTTTGTATGACTTTTTTCGACATACTATACTATACTAGAATATAACTTTTTTGTCATCAGTAATGTGAACTATGAATACAAAGCTATACTATGATTTTTTTTGACATACTATACTATGACTTTTATCACTTTTTTCGACATATGATATTATGACTTTTTTTATTACTTTTTTTGACATACTAAACTATTACTTTTTTGTCATTAGTAATGTAAACAGTAAATACGGAGCTGAACCAGAGAATCATGAGGTTTTCAAATATCTCAGTGAGATAGCTGCTAGAGATAAAATGAAGATTGGAGGTTGGGGGTTCAACTCTTCAACATACTATGCTATGGATTTCTTATGACTTTTTATCGACATACTACGCTTTGACGTTTTTCGACACATTACTATGACTTATACATCTTCAGAAATGTAAACAATAAATACAACCCCAAACTAATCCATTATGAGCTTTACAAATAGCTCAGTGAGATAAACTGCTAGATCTAAAATGTAGATTGGAGTGACTTTATAATTACTTTTTTTTGACGTACTATTACTTTTTTAATAGTATTTTGACATAACTATAATATCACTTTTATGACTTTTTCAACATACTTTAATATGACTCTCACTTTTTTCGACATTCTATACTAGGACTTTTTTATGACTTTTTTTGACATACTACGCGTTGACTTTTTTTGACATACTATACTAAGACTTTTACATCATCAGTAATGTCAACAATAAATACAACACCGTTTCTACAGATAAAATGAAAATTAGAGGTTAACAGTTCAACTCTTCAACGTACTTTGACTTTTTTTAAACATTCTATACTATGACTTTTTTTCAAGATACTACGCTTTGACTTCTTTCGACATACTACACTATGATTTTTACTTTTTCAGTAATGTAAACAATAAAAACATCGAACCATTCCATTATGAGCTTCACGTATAGCTCAGTGAGATAAACTGCAGGAGATAAAATGTAGATTGGAGGTTGACGGTTCAACATTCTATGATTTTTTTTCGATGTACTTTGACTTTTAAAATTCTTTTTTTGACATACTATAGTATGTCAAAAAAAGAATGACTATGACTTTTTTTCAAAAAACTACACTTTGACTTTTTTTGACATACTACACCATGACGTTTACATCTTCAGTAATGTAAACAATAAATACAACACCAAACCACACCATTATAAGCTTCAAGAATAGCTCAGTGAGATAAACTGCTGGAGATAAAATGTAGATTGCAGGTTAAGGGTTCAACTCCTCAACATGCTATGACTTTTTTCGACGTATTATGACTTTTTATGACTTTTTTGACATACTACAATATGACGATTTTATAACTTTTTTCGACATGCTATACTATTACTTTTTGCGACATACTATACAATGACTTTTTTCAATATACTATACTATGACTTCTGTGACATACTATACTATGATTTTGCATCCTTTTTTTTCGACAAGTAATGCTATGCGCTGACTTTTTAGACACACTATACTTTTTTATATACTATACTATAACTTATATGCTATACTATGACTATATAACTTTTTTGACATGCTGTTCTATGACTTTTTCATGACTTTTTTCGACATGCTATACTATGACTTTTTTATGACCTTTTCTCGACATACTACGCTTTGACTTTTTTTGACATACTAAACTGTGACTTTTTTGTCATCAGTAATATGAACAATAATACCAAGCTGAACCATCGCATTTTGAGCTTTGAAGATAGCTCAGTGAGATAAGCTGATAGAAATAAAATGAAGATTGGAGGTGGGGGGTTCAGCTCTTCAATATACTGTTGACTTTTTTTTGGCATACTATGACTTTTTTATGACTTTCTTTTTCAACATACTATACTATGACATTTTGTCGACATACTACGCTTTTACTTTTTTTGACATACTACACTAAGTAGTATTACGTCTTCAGTAATGTAAACAATAAATACAACCCCAGACCAGTCCACTATGACTTTCACATATGGCTCAGTGAGATAAACGGCTATGTCTTAAATGTAGACTAGAGGTTGAGGGTTAAACTTTACAACGTACACTGACTTTTTTCGACATTCTATACTATGACTTTTTATCACTTTTTTCGACATGCTATACTATAACTTATCATTTTTTCCAGCATACTATACTATGACTTTTTTAACACTTTTTGCGACATACAATACTATGACTTTTTCCAGACATACTATGCTTTGACTTCTTTCTATATACTACACTATGATTTTTACCTTTTCAGTATTGTAAACGATAAAAACATTGAACCATTCCATTATGAGCTTCACGTATAGCTCAGTGAGATAAACTGCAGGAGATAAAATGTAGATTGGAGGTTGACGGTTCAACATTCTATGAGTTTTTTCGACATACTCTGACTTTTTAAATACTTTTTGATATACTGTAATATGACTTTTTTATGACTTATTTCGACATGCTATACTATGACTTTTTTAACATGCCATACTATGACTTTTTTCGACATACTATACTATGACTTTTTTGTCATCAGTAATATGAACAATAATACCAAGCTGAACCATTGCATTTTGAGCTTTGAAGATAGCTCAGTGAGATAAGCTGATAGAGATAAAATGAAGATTGGAGGTGGGGGGTTCAGCTCTTCAATATACTGTTGACTTTTCTTTGGCATACTATGACTTTTTTATGACTTTTTTTTTCAACATACTATACTATGACATTTTGTCGACATACTACGCTTTTACTTTTTTTGACATACTACACTAAGTAGTATTACGTCTTCAGTAATGTAAACAATAAATACAACCCCAGACCAGTCCATTATGACTTTCACATATGGCTCAGTGAGATAAACGGCTATGTCTTAAATGTAGACTAGAGGTTGAGGGTTAAACTTTACAACGTACACTGACTTTTTTCGACATTCTATACTATGACTTTTTATCACTTTTTTCGACATGCTATACTATAACTTATCATTTTTTCCAGCATACTATACTATGACTTTTTTAACACTTTTGCGACATACAATACTATGACTTTTTCCAGACATACTATGCTTTGACTTCTTTCTATATACTACACTATGATTTTTACCTTTTCAGTATTGTAAACGATAAAAACATTGAACCATTCCATTATGAGCTTCACGTATAGCTCAGTGAGATAAACTGCAGGAGATAAAATGTAGATTGGAGGTTGACGGTTCAACATTCTATGAGTTTTTTTGACATACTCTGACTTTTTAAATACTTTTTGATATACTGTAATATGACTTTTTTTATGACTTATTTCGACATGCTATACTATGAATTTTTTAACATGCCATACTATGACTTTTTTCGACATACTATACTATGAATTTGTATATACTTTTTGTCGACATGCTAGAATTACTTTTTTATCACACTTTTCGACTATGACTTTTGTATCACATTTTACAGTATACTATACTACGACCTTTTTCGACATACTATACTATGACATTGTTATCACTTTTTTCTAAATACTACACTTTGACTTTTTATATACTTTTTGTCAATATGCTATACTATGACTTTTAATCACAATTTCGAAATGCCATACTATGAATTTTTTCGACATACTATACTATGACTTTTTTATCACTTTTTTCGACATAATATACTATATGACTTTTTTCAACATGCTATTCTAAGACTTTTTTGACATACTATACTTTTAATTTTGTATAACTTTTTACGACATACTATACTATGACTTTTTTTCATAGTTAAAAAAGTTTTTAAAAAAGTCGGAGTATAAAATGTCGAAAAAAGTCTTTGTATAGTATGTCAAAAAAAGCAATAACAAATCATAGTATAGTATGTCGAAAAAAAGTCATAGTATAGTACGTCGGAAAAAGTCATAAAAATGTCATAGTATAGTATGTCGAAAATAGTCGAGAAATATAAAAAGTCATAGCAAAGCATGTTAAAAACAGTCATAGTATAGTATGTCGAAAAAAGTTATAACAAATTATAGTACAGTATGTCGGAGAAAGTCATAAGTAACTCCACCAACTCCTCTTCAGGAGCTCTTCAAGGAGGCGGTGAGGAAACAGGGTCTCAAAATCACCCACGACCCAAATCATGTCCTGTATAGTCAGGATGAGCTGATTCAATTCAATTCAATTCAATTTTATTTATAGTATCAAATCATCACACAAGTTATCTCGAGACACTTTACAGATAGAGTAGGTCTAGACCACACTCTATAACTTACAAAGCCCCAACAATTACAGTAATTCCCTCAAGAGCAAGCAGTGTGACAGTGGCGAGGAAAAACTCCCTCTTGGGAAGAAACCTCGGACAGACCCAGGCTCTTGGTAGGCGGTGTCTGACAGGCCGGTTGGGGATGTGATGAACATGATGCCTTCAGGCAGAAGGTACAGGTTACCAAACTGCAAGCTTATCAGGTATAAATTCTCATTTTTGCCGCTTTCAATTAAATTAATGAATAATAAAAGATAAGATATGTGGGTATTAGCTGCAGTGATGTATGTGACTAATTCTACTAAATAATATTTGTGGTACTTACCGTTATGGTTATAGGATGTGCAATACCTGACAGGGCACTCGTGCAATATATATATATATACTATGTTATATTTATTATGGTATTATGAAATTGGGCCTTATGCAATACAGAAGTTAATGGGAAATGTGCAATCATTATCAAAATTAAGTGCAAAACGAGGGGGAGGATGTGTTGTGGGTTCTCTTCTGTTCTTCTGTGATTGTATGGAAAGGTAGGGTGTATGGTGAGAGGTTTATTAGATGTTCATTGAAGCATTGGATGAGATCATGTCTGATTATGTTTCCATGTAGGTTGGCTGTATGTTTGGTGTGTGTTTGTGTGCGATGTCATGTGTCGCCATTTCATTTCTCTCGAGTGACCAGGATGAATTTCTCCTAAAGGAGACAAAAAAAGGTTATCTTATCTTATAAAAAGTCATAGTATAGCATGTTGAAAAAGTAATAAAAAAGTCAACGTATGGTATGTTGAAAAAAGTCATAGTATTGTAGGTCAAAAAAAGTTGAAAAAAGTGCTAAAAGTCATAGTTTAGTATGTTGAAAATAGGGATAAAAAGTAATAGTATGTTGAGAAAAGTGCTAAAAATGTCATAGTATAGTATTTCGGAGAAAGTAAAAAAAAAATCATAGTATAGTATGTCAAAAATAATCATTGTATAGTATGTTGAAAAAAAGTGATAAAAGTGTCAACATATGGTATGTCGATAGTATAGTATGTAAAAAGAATCCTAAAAAAAGTCATAGTATAGTATGTCAAAAATAATCATTGTATACAGTGGGTATAGAAAAGAATCACCCCCCTTTAAAATAATCACATTTTGTTGCTTTGCAGCCTGAAATAAAGACTGACAGGGTTTTTGTTGCTTTGCAGCCTGAAATAAAGACTGACAGGGTTTTTGTTTCATTCAGCTGTATTTACTCAGTGCAACTTATAACATCCAAGTGAAAGATATAACACCAAAATGTCAGAAAAAAATAAAAAAACATAATCACTGAGTTGGAAAAAGGATCACCCCCTTGTGTCAGTATTTTGTTGAACCACCTTTTGCTTTAATTACAGCCTTTAGTCTGTTGGGATATGTCTCTACTAACTTTGCACATCTAGACGTTGCAATTTTTGACCAAGCTTCTTTGCAAAACTAACCTGACTCCGCCAGATGGATTGCTTTGCATTTGCTCGGCACTTTCCGTTGGAGAACTTTTGGGAAGGGGCGGAAATACTGGTTAGCTGATTGGATGAACCATCTGTTTATCACCTATGTTGGTGATAGACGGGCCAAATCAACCAATCAGATCCACAAAGCGTATGAAAATACAACCACAAGCCCGCCCTTGCTGCTGCAGGCAAAGCATAGCTCATTAGCTCAGCATGCAAGCAACAAAAGGAGATTTGCCGTTTGTGTAACGAGAATTTAAGAATAAAAGACACCATTTCAGGTTCCCAGACCATATTCCAAAAGAAGGATCCAAGAGAAAAAAAGCATTAGCGAGCGGCTAACAGAATTAGGGCTACCGCTGTCTGAAAATACTGGTTAGCTGAATGGATAAACCATCTGTCTATCACCACCTAACCCACCTCAAAACCAACGCTGATTGGCCCGGTCGTTTGGCTAACGGCTCAAAATTTTCTCTGCCTCAAGATGCCAGACTGATCTGCGAGTGGAAAAGTCATTCCACAGATTTTCACTGGGTTTAAGTCTGGGCTCTGACTAGGCCATGCCAGGACATTCACCTTTTTCTCTTTCAACCACTGTGTGGTCAGTTTAGCTGTGTGCTTTGGGTCATTGTCATGTTGGAAAATAAATCTTCTTCCCATTGACAACTTTCTGGCAGAGAACAGCAGATTTTCCTCAAGAATTTGACAGTATTTTGTCCCATTCATTTTTCCTTCTATCCTGACAAGTGCTCCAGTCCCTGCTGCAGAGAAACAGCCCCATAACATGATATTACCACCTCCATGCTTTACTGTAGGAATGGTGTTATTTGGATGGTGAGCTGTATTGGATTTGTGTCAGACATATCGTTTGGTGTTGAGGCCAAATAATTCAATTTTAGTCTCATCTGACCATAACACCTTTTTCCACGTGGCCTTAGAATCTTCAAGGTGCGTTTTGGCAAAGCTGTCGTGACTGCATGTGGCTTTTCTTGCAAGGAGTGGCTTTTTTCTTGCAATCCTCCCATACAAGCCACATTTGTGGAGAATTTGTGATATTGTTGTCACATGCACACAATGACCACTCTTTGTCATCAATTCCTGCAACTGCTTCAGAGTTGCTGTAGGCCTCTTGGTAGCTTCTCTGACCAGTTTCCTCCTGCCTCTTTCATCCAGTTTGGAGCGACGTCCTGACCCAGGGAGGGTCTGTGTTGTACCAAATACCTTCCACTTCTTAATAATAGACTTCACTGTGCTTCTAGGCACTGACAAAGCCTTTGAAATTTGTTTGTATCCATCTCCTAACTTGTGCATGTCCACAACTTTAAAAACACACATAAAAAGTCATAGTATGTATGTCAAGGAAAGTCTTGAAGAACATCCAACACCCCACAAAAAGGGCCAGGCTGCGTTGGGGATCGAACCAAGTGTCAGAGTTGGCAGTGGCTAGGCCTACTTGCTGGTGCTAGTTGGAGCAGTGTCAACCAATGAGTCACCATGCCAACTAATAAAGTACATTGAAAGCTGTCCTATCAAATAAAGGCCTAACATGTGAAAGTATTTTATGTCGAAAAAATGTCATAGTTTAGTATGTTGAAAACAAGTTATAAAATTACAATTTAGTATTTCGAAAAAAAATGATTAAAAAATTCCTAGCATGTCGCAAAAAGTCATAGTATAGCAGCATACTGTGTCTATAGTAGAATATTTCCCTCTGTAATGTAGTGGAGTAGAAGTGGACTACAAAGTACAAAATTAAAAATGTGTAAGTAGGCCTACCTAAAAATTGTACTTAAGAACACTACTTGAGTAAATTTATTTAGTTACTTTACTTGTGAAAAGAAAAGTGTCATAAATATGAGGTAGTGGTAAAGAAAACGTTGACCATGTGATGATGAGACATACAAAGTTTAAGGTAGAAAGATACACATTTAAGAAGAAATAGGTAGAAAGTGAAGTTACAAAGTTGTTGGAGATAAAGGACAAACCAAACAAGGTAGAGGCTTTATTTTAACCTTGGTATCTTCACGACAGGGTGGACCCCAGGACACTTCGATACAGTAGGTGGCGGTATTCACCTTTCACGTTGGTTTGTAACCCGTCTTTAAATCAAAAAAGAAGAAAGCGTTTACTTCCGTGTAAAATTTATGAATGACTCCAACTTCCCTGTGCAGCTTTTGCTAACTATAGCAACTGCATCTCACTAGAGTTGGTTCACTGACGGCTACTGCTACCATCAAGTTAGTCCAAATGGATTACACTGCAACTCAAAGTGGGTTCAGACAGCGTAAGTTACGTACGTGATTGTATCGATCAAATCCGCCTTTAGTTATTAGCTAGCTAATTAGCGAACTGCTGCATGTGTACATTTTGTACTTGCTAGCTTTCTGGAATCCAACCTAAACGGAGCCGAATGATGCTGTCACTGTTTTGAGCCGGTTGAGGCTAACGACTTAGCTAGCTACAGTTAGCTGGATAACTTGTAAAAACACAGACACCAAAAGGTTAAACTTCAGTCTAACGTTTGTCACTGTGGAAGACATTAGCTAGCTAAATAGAGGGGAATAAGTAGCGAAAGCTTGTGTCTCTTTTGTGTGGTTGAAGTGTCTGATGTGCAATGACCGTAGGATGTTTTTTGGTGTTTAGCTACAGATTGTTTAATGCAAAATGTAGTGCTATATTAAGCTACATTGTTTGTGCTTTTGTAAGCTACACCTCCGTTTCCAAGCTTCAATCTGGGCTAGACTTTGGGGCTTTTTTTCTTTATTTTTTTACTCTTCCATAAGCAGAATGTCTAAGCTAATGAGGCTAGCCAATACATTTGATTTACCGTTACCTCAAGTTGTATCTGTAAACCGATATCTGTGCATCACCAAAATTTAAACAAGCCACCCCAAAGCACGCTGTTCAGACGATTCAAACACACCAATGAAACGATTATTCAGCTGTGTGCTTGAATTCTCAGTTTTCCACAATCAGGCCGACCGGTGTATTGTACAATACCGTTATACAAACTGATGCATGCTGGTTTCTCAGATTTCCTGTAATTTGCTACTGTTGCCTTTGCTTGCATTACTAATTTTCTACACAATTTCTGTGTCGATCTACTGCTTTGTTTGACAAACCTGTTTCTGAAACCTCTCTCTCTCTCTGTTTTCATCCAGAGCCTAATATGCGTCTAAGGACTAGTTTGGTGGATGGTTCAGAAGGCAGCCAGCTGTTTGAGGATACGAGTGGAGCTGCATCTGGACCGCAGAAAGGGTTCAGGTGGGGACCAGGCTGAAGATATAGGCTGGATGTTGAACTGTTGTGAATACATATTGTGTTATTGCATTTTGTATGTTTGTGTCCTATGTTGCATCAAGGAAAAACCAGGCGCCCTTTGTCAATCAATCAGATCATGCCCTCAAAAATAAAAATTTGACTAGGTTTGTGTTTTGTTTAAGCCGACACATCCATTGTGTTCTTTCAGTTGATACATTTTCTTGTGTCCTTTTGGCAGTAACCAGCAGGCCAGGCCTCAAGCAGAAGGATTTCCTGGCCAGTCTATCCTGTCAGACCCCATGTCTAACCTGGCCATGGCATATGGCAGCTCACTGGCGTCCCAGGGAAGGGAAATGGTAGACAAGAATGTAAGACTGAGTTAATTAATAATACCTTAAATGATTGCCTAACAGAAAGGATGCAAAAGTGGGTGAATAATGCATGTGTGTTTGTCTGTGTGCTTGCTTGTTTCAGCTGGACAGGTTCATCCCAATTTCTAAGCTGAAATATTACTTTGCCGTGGACACGGTGTACGTGGGGAAGAAGCTGGGCCTTCTAGTATTCCCTTACATGCACGACGTAAGTCTGCTCACACCAGCTAAATAGAAGTTATTCTGTTATGTCTGCCACGTTGCATAGGTAGAGGTAATCCTGTGCATGTGAAAATATGTTGAATTCTTTTTTTTTTCTGTCCCTGTGAGGCTTTTCTTATTCTCCGAGTTGAGACAAAATGCCTGTTGTAGTTTAAATTGATTGAAAAAGTAATCCAGACTAAACAGTACACAGGAATCGATGCTACAATACTACATGCTTTCCTCTGGAAATTTAGTCAGTAAGGATTTAGCAAGTGTGTGATCATGTGTGTGTTGTAGAACTGGGAGGTGAGCTACCAGCAGGACACTCCTGTGGCTCCACGCTTTGATGTGAACGCTCCTGATCTCTACATTCCCGCCATGGGCTTCATAACATACATCCTGGTGGCTGGACTGGCCCTCGGCACACAGAACAAGTACATACATACATCCATGTTCTTACCAACGTGATACCAGTTTGAAAAAAAGGGGCAGCAATCTATTGTGTTAATGTTCATTTGTTGGTTTTTTTGTTCCATTTTGTTCTATCTTATTCTTTATAAACAATGATCATTAACAGCTAGGTAGCAGACTTCTTTATGTCTTCCCACATAACCACATGTCAGTTTATTGTGAATTCTAGTTTTTTTTTCCCACCAAGGCTTCATTTTATGGATAGCTATCATTCTAATGCAGACCCACAGAGCAACAACAGCAACCACAGAACACTTAAAACGTCTGTAAGCTAATAGGACAGCAACATCTTACAACGAAAACAGCCTCTGGATGGATTAATAACAGTATCACACTCATTTAACTTCTGTGTTTTTGCAAAATAATAACACTAGTTAAATTAGTGGATTGAAATTGTACTAAATATGGAATGGTTATATATACTAAGGCTCAAAGAGAACCTTTTAAAAACAAAAAAACTTAATTGCAGCTTGTTCAAAGGTAATGATGCACTGATTTAATGAGTTCACAGTATATACATACATAGAGACTGTATCATGTTGTGCACCCTTCAGGTTTTCTCCGGAGCTGCTGGGAGTTCAGGCCAGCTCAGCGTTGGTGTGGCTGATCATGGAAGTCCTGGCAGTCCTGCTGTCGCTCTACCTTGTGACCGTAAACACTGACCTCACGACCATAGACCTGCTGGCTTTTTCTGGCTACAAATATGTCGGGTATGTACAGCATCTTTCTATGTTCACATTTTCATAACCAACTCCCCCTCTACTGCCTCTCACCTACTCTCATCACTTGTATTTCTTGTGGTTTATTCTTTTCTAGTGGCTCATTTTCCTTTAAACTAGGCTCAGAACAAAACATGTCTTAAAGGTTGTTTAGTGCAACACTGTAAGGCTCTGTGGATAGGACTACCTTTGACTGCCTGGGTCTTATTTCCTCAGGATGATTGTAGGGGTCGTAACAGGCCTGTTGTTTGGGAGGCCGGCATACTATCTCTCTCTGCTGTGGTGCTGTGTTGCCATCTTTGTCTTTATGGTGAGTAGCTACTTCTACTAACTCTTGAGAGTTTAAATTATTAATCTTAATAGACAGATTTCCTATTTACAAATCATTGAGGACAGATGACTTCTGCACAAACTTACTGTATTAATGCCTTGGCATTGCATCAAATTATATACTGTATAATCTGGAAAGGATGTTCCCTTCTTGGCATTCTGGATATTTTTTCTTCAACCGTGTGTGTGTGTGTGTGTGTGTGTGTGTGTGTGTGTGTGTGTGTGTGTGTGTGTGTGTGTGTGTGTGTGTGTGTGTGTGTGTGTGTGTGTGTGTGTGTGTGTGTGTGTGTGTGTGTGTGTGTGTGTGTGTGTGTGTGTGTGTGTGTGTGTGTGTGTGTGTGTGTGTGTGTGTGTGTGTGTGTGTGTGTGTGTGTGTGTGTGCGTGTCACAGGTCACGCGAGTACATTTGTTTAATGGTTGATTAAAGAATATTTTTGACGGGTCTCTCCCCAGATCCGCACGCTGCGTCTGAAGCTGTTATCTGAGGCGGCGGCGGAGGGAAGGCTGGTGAGAGGAGCCAGAAATCAGCTGAGGATGTACCTCACCATGTCTATAGCAGCAGCACAACCCATCTTCATGTTCTGGCTCACCTACCACCTCATCAGATAAAACACACACACACTCATTTTGTAGAAGATGAATTTGGCTGTCCAAATGCCATCGCACCCCCTTAAAAACACACACACACACACACACACACACACACACACACACACACACACACACACACACACACACACACACACACACACACACACACACACACACACAAAGCTGGACTTGGATGAAACACACAACAGCCATAGTAGTCTGGAAAATATCCCATCACTTCCCAGACAAAAAGTACACACTCACAAGACTCCCTCCATGTATGCATGGAGCAAAACAACACATGCTACAAGACGATTAGGAGAGGAAGTGAGGCATTGCTGCCTTCTCTCTCACAGCACAGCCCCAAGTTATTAGTTTTGCCTTTTTTTTTTGTCTTTTTTTTTAATGTAATGTCTTCAAAAATGTGTAGCAAGAGCAAACGGCTTCAAGTTGTTTTTCTATACTTTGTAATTATTGGTTAATTATGTTTTTAGGAATATTTATGTATGTATGTTTTGTGTATAAAAAAATTATTATTGCAGATGTTGCTCTGGTCTGATGTCTCATGTGAGTTTTCTGAGCCGACCAAGAAAGCAAACTAACCTCACACAAACCGTCCATTAAATGATGAGAAAGAAGTCAAATTCAGGTTTAAAGGTGATTTAACTGGTTTGGGTGTTCGACTATAATGACCTTTTCCCTGGTGCTCATGTTTATTTCATGGCTGAGAGAAATACGTGTTCTGTCATCATTTGATCTGGAAACGTGGGTTATGTAACTGGTGTGTGTGAGTGTGGCTGCAGTACCACCTCTTTTTTTTATCCGTTTAATCTTTTTGTATGCGCTTTGATACATGTTCTTTGCTGCCTGACAACTCTTGAATAGAAATATCAACTGTGTGTAAGCCACGACATCAGGGCGTAGACCTCACAGTGAAATGTTGAGTTGACTTTGATATCCTTTTTAAATACAAAGTAAATTATTTACTGCTTTTCATATTTAAAGTCTGATGGAATAAAGGAAGGGAAGAGATGGTCTGTTCTGTGAAAATTGTTTGTCTCTGAAATACTTGAAATATATTTTAACGTTGAAAAATACTTTCTTGTGCTTCAATGTGCTTGTAAATCATCACATGCCTCAGCTGTTTTTTATGTATCCAATGTTGACTCAAACCAGGGTAGGATTCACATTCACTTAAATTAATTCAGGAAACTTCAAAAATCTGGATTTTTGTTTTTAGCATTTCCCTCCGATGGAACTTTATTATTGATAAATGTTAAAACACTAACCTCCGTTAACTGAGTTGCCAATACAACCTTCCAAATATTTTGAATATTTAAATAGGATTTCTTAAATTGCAACATCTCATTACAAATGACTCATTCCTTATATACATGTAGCAAGTAATTTATACATTTATTTCAGGATTAATCGTGAATGGATCCCAACTCTGACTGTCAAAGTAGGCTGTAAGCAACCTATTGAGTCAAGCCACTGAAATGATATGACTGATAAATAAAGTCTGACTGATGGAGCTGCTGAAGTGGAGTTGTGTTTTATGTGCTCAATTTGTTTTTCTACGATGTGAATTTCTTTTATCACAAACTTATTACAGGAAATGACTCATAATCAACCAGTTATGGAGGGAAAGGAGGTACAAATCTTTGAGAACTAACATTTTGTCTTTTATCCTTCCTCTGTGGACGTTTTTAAGCCAAATGTTTGCACTTTTTAATTTGTGGATATTAACCACAAAATCAAGAATGGTATCTTACACAGTCCACTAGGAAATTAAATAAACCAGGAAATAACCAGGGCCTGTCGGATATTAGGATTGTGTTTTGATAGTTTGCCTGTGGTTCACTAAAAACATTAAAGAAATATTAAAATTACTTAATTTTAAACATTATAAACTGCAAGCCAGTATTGAAGAGAGAGACATTTATTTAGTAGGTTGTTAAGGTACAAGGGCAAGGAAATCATCAATTTCCTGATTTACACACATTTTAATATTGCTTTTCTTGGTTTGTCACACAAACATACCATATTTACTTAAGATTTAAGCTTATATACCATGAACAGAATTAGTACTTAATGCTACAATGTCATGAGAAAAGTGTCAAAAAAGTTATCATATCACGTGTGGTTATCATACTAGTGTTGACCTAAGCAGTGGTGTGGCAGTCACTGAAAGCAATGGCAGTGGCCTGACAACTGCAGACTTGATATTTACTAAAGTGGAGAAAGATTTTTTTTTTTATCCACTTAAGGGTCCTGTATGTGATGTGTTGTGTCCCGATGTATTTCTTTCCTACCTGTGCATATTTTTGTTAGCAACTCGCCAAAGCTGAATGAATATGTGGAAAATTCTTTGTGACAAATAACTCTAGCAGCATAGTCTGCTTCATCAATATAAGATTTGACACGAGACCCTTGTCAAAAAAACATTATCTAAAAATACTTCAACATTTAACATGTGCAAGTGGCATCAACCATCAACAAAGGAACATAAAAAACAAATGCATGCATTACTGTTTCTCAAACTACTAAATGGGCTGCTGTTAAGTCATACCTTCATAATATTACTATGGGTCCCATGTTAGAACTTACTTTACGACATGAATAGAAGAGGAAAGCATTACATTTGGCAGACTAGAGACAAAAAAAAGCCCCAAACTACATACTTTTTCATTCTGTAGTGTCTACTTCCTTCCAGAAGCCTCTGTTGTGATTAATAGCCTGAAGAAGCCTGGTCTGCATTGTCCTCTCGACTGGGTATCTCTGGTAGATGGGCAGCAATAGCAGACAATGGCAGGTGAGGGATTCTGGCAAATGGCTCTCAGTGGCATCGGGCAAGACGGCGACTTTCATCTTGATGCTTTCCATACCCAGGAAGGGTACACGGTCGCAGCCTGTGAGGAACACTGCCGACAAAAATAGAAACTTAAATTGATTAAATAAGATTTTATTGAATACTAAACTACTTCTTTTCACTGTAAAGTCAAACTTGATCGATGATAATAAGCATAATTATAACACTTACGAAGGAACTTTTTCTTTTCCTCTGCCGTCAGATTCTCAAACACCTCCCAGAAGGTCACGATGGTTGGATGCTTATCATGGTAGTCTCCTTCATAAACTGTGTTCTGTTTGGAAAAATACAGTTGTGGAAAGTAAATAAGTACATTTACTCAACTACTGTAGTTAAGTACAATTTAATGTACTTGTACTTTACTTGAATATTTCACTTTTATGCCACTTTTTATTTTACTCTTAACTTTTTACAGATATGTGACAACTATAATTACAAGCTACTTTTGAAATTAAGATATTACATTAAAAAAAGCTTATTAAATACAGTACATTGTCAAAGATTTAACCTGTGGTTCCCAATCTTTGTGGCATTCTTCCAACACTAATTTTTTTTAAATTACAGTATGTTATGTTACAGTATTGCTTTAAAAAGGTAATCCATCAGCAAACTAGTCAAGACTAAGTCATTCTTTTTCATTGTTTGGCCAAAGTTAAATTGTGTACTGATGCACTTTTTGGGCAAGAACTTTAAATCTCTTCTCGTTAGTGTGTTCGGGTGATTGTGGGAAACTCCAAAACGACGTAAAAACGCAGAATTTATGAGCTATGCAGTCAAGAGATCACATTTCAAATGTGTTTCTGTTTGGTAGCTAAAGCTTTGGGTGACAAGCACTTTTTAAAAAAAAAAGTCTTAAAAATAGTTCACAACATAACTTGACTCAAATTTCAAGTCTCTGACCATCTGAAAACATATGTACATATGTGCATATGTGCAATGGAAACCTGTCTGGAGTGATGTAACATACAGCCTAAACCGGTCTTTTCATCTTGTTTGCAGCATTTTAATACTGTATTCTTGTTTAAAATGATATATGATATAGTAAAAGGTAATACAAAATTCAGAATATCTGAATTTGTTATTCATTTTAAAGTCTATATTTAATCTACATTGCCGACTCTCTTTTAAGATTCAAAAGTCAAAAGCTCTTGTGGTTTTCAGCAGACCTCCTTGAACACCTCCCAGTCGTAGTCTTCTTGGCCCACCGTCACTGCTTGCAACTCCTCGGGCTGGAAGAACTCCACCACGTCCATGTCACACACCTTGAAGAACCCTTTCTTGAACGCTTCGAACACTCCCTCCACTGATTTGTTGAAGGCATAGTTGACAAAGGCATCTACGAACTCTTTTCTATTAAGAAAAATAATTTTATACAATGTACAAGTTGCTTCAACTGAGTGCTGACATTGTCCAGCAATCTTCCCTTACATCACCACTGCAAAGCTCTGTTAACAGAAATGTTCCTTTATATAATACATAGTGTATAGGGCAACTCCACACTAAATCTTGAATGGCAGAAAAGTATTGTTGCACTGCCCTCTATTGGCCGACAGTTTTAACTCAACAGTATGCACTCCCAAATTGCAAGATATCTGGGAGGATATTAGAGAAATGTAATGCATGTTTACAGGTTGTGAGACTCCAATTCTGTGCTGCTGTGAGTACTGCGTGCAGACCATTACATACAGCCATTCTTGTAAATTCTGTATAAACATACTTGTTCGATGCTGTGACAAGTTTTCCAGTTTCTGTCGGATCGAGCTCAACATCCTCACCACCCCAGGTCCCCTGTAATGAATGGAAATTACGGTCAGATTGGAATATTGCAGCAACACGTGTAGGCAACAGAGTCCATGTATGAAATAACACTGCCAGTCATTCTGACTGGGATTTAGTAGACCTACAGTGAAAGTAGTCTCTATTCTTTCGACTGCATCAGGAGTGTATTCCTCCAACATGCACCGCCAAGACCTGAAGACACAGCAAATATACACAACTATGACCTCGATGTAATCTCTAAAGAGTTTCAAATATAAACTCCCAAACATACCATATGACTTTCTGCAGTTATGCACATGATTTAATCAAGAATTGCTGTAGATTGAAACAGCAATACAACAAAAATCGCAACTTACTCTCCCATGACAGGTTCAAACTCCTTCATGTCATCCAGTGAGGGTTTGACTCTAAGCAGCTTCTTGAAGAGAACCAGTGGAAAGGGCATGTGGACAATGTTGTGGTTGTAGAGAGCCAGGCCACACAGAACGCCAAAAAGGAAGTAAGTCCTTTCCTCCACTTTTGGCTATTTGGTTGACGAAAAACATGATTAGGATTTAGTGCCATTTAATAACTGTTTCACAGGATAATTAGGTAAAATGTACAGTATATGTGTCTCTACCTATTGTGTAGCCAATTCAATCATGTCAACGGATTTGTTTAATGTTTAAAAAAAAAAAAGGATTAGTATATGCAAGTATTTAATACATAGGTTTCTCTTGAACTATCTGGTCTTACCCTGGGGGGGAACCAGGCCAGAGTCTTGTTCTCGTTGTACATGAACATTGAAGACTCGGGATCTAGCAGCTCATCAAACACATGCAGGAAGAAGTCCCTTTTGTTGACATCCATCACCTTCCTGTTGTCCACAAATTGCACCTAGGAAGGATAGAATTATACTGTTTTTAATAAGTGTCCTTGAACACAAACTGAATTACTATCACCTTTAATGATAAATATCCACACGGGATTTCCTGTGCTTGTAACACATGGTTTTGTTAAGTGATTTAATCAAGCAGACACTTCCAAATGTATAATTACTAATTCTGACAGCTCACATTTACACAATCCTCTAGTTGCTACAATCAGAGGCCATTTATAGTATTATTAACTTTAGTCAATAAAATTCTACATTCAACTGATCTCATTACAATAAAATGAATTTTTCTAATTAGCACTGGCATGTTTCCAGGCAGTTGTGTCATGGAATATTTTTTTTTTTTATTTTGTTCAAGGTGTACTTAATCGATTTTACACATAAAGTCAAGTGAAGTCATGAGGCAATGGACAAGATGCTATTAAGTGGCATTGTGGGAAGCTGAGGATCCGGTGTTGTTGACGAGTACCCATACCAGGAACTAAATCTGTAAATATCTTGGCCTTTGTCTGCTAGGATTTTGAAATTTTTTTGTCTTCTGTGAATCCCACAACTTTATGGCAGTGCAAAACTAAATCGCTGGAGTAGCCCTTTACTTCCTCTGGAATTAAGTAATATGAAGACAAAAGCTTTTAAATTTTGCTTCAGAACACTAAAGCGGGCAAAGATTTGACGGTGGTTTACCAACAGCTCCCTTTTGAAGGCGCAGTGGTCGGCTGCACCGAGCTGTCTGAAGGTGTCCTCCACCAGGTGAGTTCGTCTCAGAGTTAGCTGGAAGACCGGGGCCAGGGCAGAGTCTGAGCGATTTGGCCACAACTTATCAGGACAGTCCAAAGCCAGTTGATAAGCTAGACATTCCGCTCCCTGAAAGTACAAAAACCTAATTCATTAAGAAATCTCACAGATGGAAAGCAATTTGAATATAATTGTACAGTGTGTGTAGGGCTGGGTACAGAACTACGATGTTTAGACACTGACCAAATTGCCTCCATAGTATTGAGTGTCGAAAAATGCAGAATTTCAATACCAGGTAGGAAATCTCATTAGCATCAGTGAGCCAATAATTGTACGAAGACCTAATCATGCTGGTGATTGGCTGTCTAACGTTACACATCGTGTTTTTTTAAGAGGCTTGACTCCAGTGTGTGTCACATAGGTGTAAAGGTGGTAAAAAAAAAAAAAGGTTTGTACTGTAATATGTAATGTTGTAATTAATATATTTTTTAATGGATTTTATAAAGATTTGTATCGGAAAAAGAACCGGTATTGGTATCGGTATCAGCAGTGAAAAAGTTACCCAGTCCTAATTACATATATAGATATATTTATTAAAATAAATGCTCAAATAAAAAAGAAAACAATTGCAGCCGTATTATGCAGCATTAAAGTAGACTTTCAGTAAAACGTTTACAAATTATCTATTTTTATACATACTGTACCTTCACTATATGTGCAAAGATGTTAAAGACAGCCACCTTCTGAACCAGAGTGAACAGGAATGGATAGCGGCAGAAAATGGCAGGTGTACTGACGTCATCCTTATCGGAAAATTATATATTAATTAATGATTTACAAAACAAAGACAAGAATTTTTTTAGCAATAAACAGTCTAACCAGAAACTAAAAGTATTCAGGACAAAAGGACAGATTGCTCCTCTGCAATGCAACACTGTGTATATTGTACTACATGGTTTTACCTCCACTTTAGATAATTGCCACCAAAGACTGACGTCCGCAGCTAGCAGCACACTACTACTGATTTCCTCTACGTAAAAGGTGTTGAGTGGGACTTTGTAGGACTTTCCAGCTTTGTTTGCCTATGAAAGAATATGCAATACAAAAAAAGTCAAACACAAAAAAGATTATTTTCTATCTCAATAGTCACTTTTCAACCGCAGGAACTTTCCCCCAGAACGAAGAACTTTTTCAGGAACTAATTCTGTTTCACAGTGTTTCTGCAGGTCTGTATAGATACGATTAGATAGACTTTATTGATCCCAAATTGGGAAATGTCTGTGCTACAGCAGCAATTTTATTTAATATTTTTTTAGATTAGTTTTTTATTTAATTTTTCAGATTAGTCCGAAAACATTATTTTACCACCCAAAAATATCTATAATCGGGTGGGTTTTTTTGTTATGTTTTTAAGAACAGGAATATTCGGGTGGGGTTTGCAGGGATGATGATAATGATGATGATGATGATGTTTCTGAATGGTCAAACACACACAGCGCTTCTGCTACTCGTGTACTGCTTCATTTATAAAACAAGAGAGTAGTCTATTGATTTATGACTATTTTATGACGGTGGAGAACATTTCTATTTGTTTGATAACATTACAAATAAAAAGAGAGAGAGAGAGAGATCCACGGGCAAGATGAGCACAGCACTGAGCTGAGCTGTGAAATAGTACAGCGTTATTTTTTGATTGTTTCACGGCGGTTAAGTTCTGAGTAACCATCAAACACTCAACAGATGATTTACTGTAGAGACAGACGCTCTTAGTTAATTTTCCTCTGCATTTCATACATAACATCCAATGTGCAGTAAATGTCTTTGCAGTGAGACAAACTTATTTTTTATGTTTTTAGATTAAATGGGCAGGCACACTGAACTGCAGGCTGCAAGTGTGTTGACCTGCATAGCTTTTTCATACTTCGGCGGATCAATTTGCCTAATCTTAACGAGTCTTTAGACCACGGGGGGGGAAAGCAGATCATGGGCTGAAGGAAGGAAAGTCCCTTGAACTTTGGGTCGATATGCATCTAGGGTTAAAAAATGTATTTATGAGCCTATTCCGAGGATAAATGATTGCCTTTCATCTTTGATCCCAAATTCAATAGATCTTACACTAAACCCACCGATGATTGAAATAAAATAAAAACAGCACTGACTTTGTAGAGTAGCTTGAGGACTTCCAGCAGGTATTTGACTCCTGGGTTATGAGTTGTCAAGAGGCCATTTCTTAGCATGAAGGCCAGCGCCTTTCTGAACACTAAGATGTGCTTCATTAGTATGGAGGGTGTCAGGGAAGACCACCAGCGTCCTACAGAACAGAAAACACACCATATATTCACTGTTGACTTATACATCATATATCAAGTGAATATTTTCTCAAGTTATTAAAGAGCAGAACTGTTTTATCTAATGATGACTGTGTAGTTATACATATAGGTATGTGTATTGATGTGCTGTGTATATCTATGTTTTGTTTATGCTTTTGTTCCTTCTGTTTAAGCACTTTGTAAGCTAAGTTTTTAAAGGTGCTATACAAATAAAGTTATTATTATTATTATTATTATTATTATTATTATTATAGTTGTATCCAGTACATTAAAACAATTATGGTTAGAATAGGTTCTGTGAAAAGTATTTAGCCCATTGAGGAAAATATCAACTTTTAATCAGGTATTTTGCAAGGCCATATTCAATGTCTAATTGTGTGATAGTTATCAATAATGTACATTAAGCTCTAGGATCAGTACATGTCATGTTACAAAAAGTTTGCAGTGGTTGTTTACTTAGAGTCTTCTCATTCTGATCGGCAATGATGACAGCCAACGGCAACACCACATTCATGACATTAGACTCCTCTTGGAGAAGGGGATAGGTCAGCAGAATCAGGAGGACCTCTGGTGATTTTAGGGCCGTTTTTGAAGCGTAAAGCAACTTAATCAGGACTTCAAGGTTTACCTGCATGGAAAAGAATTGATGAGATCACATGGCAATTTTCACACAGAATGCATTTGTTTGTAGATAAATAAATCAAGTGGCTACTGTACAAAATGTACAGGCGCAAAAGAGCTTGAGAGCCTGCCAGGACACGACTGCATGTTACTAGTTTTGTTATTCATTTAATTTATGTCTCAAGTAACAGAATTAATTATCTCAGTGATGAATGCATGATTTATTTGATGTTCTTTACTGATTGTTTGATCCATGGTATTGCTAGCAGCTGGTCAAACACTTGGCTAGCTGCCTCCAGGTCCACAGTTAAGGCATCTGCTTCTAATGGAGGCCCACTGCAAAGCATTAAAACAAAGTGGCGGTAAATGGCATCAACTCATAATCTTAACATTATAACTGATTTAGCTACTAAACAATCAAAAAAAGGACTCACTCAGCCTTTGTGAAACTTGCAACAAGACTTGAACTCGTCAGAAAGATCGAAGATATTTCTCTGTTGAATAAACAAAGAGGCAGCCTTACAGACAATGGTGTTGCTGTGTATGAGACTGATATTTCATATGTGCATTTACACAGTTACAACCATAAATCCAATCATGAAAAAGGACCTCTTTGCCTCTGCGTTGCCATGTTTCATTGACAGCCATTTTTTCAGCCTTGTCTCATCAAGCCGCCCAGTTATCTGTCCTCGGTCCAGGCTCTTAAAAGACAGACATTAGATTTAACTTTAAAGCCAGCCAGATTAATGAACGTGACAAAATAATCAATTGAACTTAAAATTATTCTGAACAAGTTTGACTCTAGTGGACATTAAATCCAGGTAAACAAACTGGGTATCGTTCTGTGAAAGTCTATAAGAACAATGAGTCTTTAAATAGGTGGACACGTTACCTGTGTAGGTGAAGTGTAAGTGAAGTTTGTATTCCACCCAGCTGATATTTTTAAGTCTGCTTAAACAAAAACAAAAAAACATTTACAAATGTAATTTAAATCTGCTAGTTTTACACCATCTTCTACTTTCAGAGAACACAAGTCAAATCAATATATTACTCAAATGTTCATTAACTGAATATGCAACATTTCTAGGGACTGTCCAAGAATAAGGATCATCTTTAACTCAAAACTTTATCTCATAGTCTTTGGCAGCCATGTTACTGTCAAACATGCATCTCCTGGGATAATTATAAGTATAATAATAAGATAATTATAATATAATTATGAGAGAAATGTTAGAAAGATTAAAGACAGATCCACCCCATATGCCTCATTAAAATCTACTAAACACCACACTGCCCACACATACATACCTTTGGGTATGGCTGCTGCACCGTCAGCAGTCCATGGAAGTTGTACCAGAGTGGGAGTCTTACTGTCCTCTGGTCGTCCAGTCCCAATTTGTCCTTTGGCCCCATTGCCAAAAGCCCACAGCTGGCCAGAGGAGCACAAAACTAGAGTGTGACATCTGGGAGACAAGAAGCAATTGTAAATTTAATGAGAAACATGATGAACTAAACATAATGTTAAAGTATATCATAAAGTAATAAAGTACTTAAATTAGGCAACTCAAGTTAGATATTCTCAAAGTTATTGTAAGCATGATTTTATGATGTGAAAACCAAGTAAGCCTTCCTTTAATTAAAACAAAGTTTCAGTGTTTCATATAAGCACCTTCCTAGTTTTTTTACCTGCCACATGAAATCTGTGAGGCGGGTCCGTCCAGACCATCGACCAGCCTGGGTCTCACTTCATTAGCAAAGGAGTTGTGACCGAGCTGACCGTGGCTTCCCTCTCCAAAAGTGAAAACCTTGCCATCCTACATATCACAGCGTCACACAAGATTATAAGAGGCAACCTCTTATGGCCATGACACACCAACTCGATAACACTCGATAATCCGTCGTCCGTCAGAGGAGCTGTCGGCCTTCATTTTGGCCGACCTGACTTACTGGGAGGGCGGGCAGTCGGACTCACTCCACTAATCTGATTGGGGGAGTGCTAACCCGGAAATAACCAGCGGGATAAGTGACAAACTACTCTCAAAATCTGATGAAAATCTTTTAAAATGAGTTTGTCGATCTGAAATGAAGACAGATTCAGCAACTGCATGGCCTATTTCTCGCTTAAAATGTTTTCAGAAACACGTTTCAGTGAACTATTTTCGTAAAATACGAGATCGTATTTCAAACAAGCTGTCGGCTGGAGAAGCCAGACCCACTTGACGCGTTGTCATTTCCGGTTTAAATTTTTTGTATTACGTCTCGTGCACGCGCAGAACGTACACTCAAGACAGCGTCGCTTCAATGTGTGGACCTCGGGGAGCCGACTGATCAGTCCGACGGTCAGCCGTCGGGTTGGTGTGTCAGGGGCTTTAGACTGTAATTATCTTCACAATGTGATAGTTAATGATTGGGATAAGGCAGAAGATTGTTTACCTTTGTTAACACAGCAGAGTGTGCCTCTCCACAGCTTATGAAGCGGACACCCAGAGGTCTGAGGGCAGGTACCATACAGATGTTGAACCGGCCTGTTAAAGAGGATATTAAATGGAAAAATCTGCTTATTTCAAATTGATGATACATATAATTAATTTATCAATTAAAAGAAATATAATCAGGATGTTGATGGGTTAATCGCCCCAGTTTGTATCATCATTACATTGGAGTCAGAGAAATAGTTTTCTGAAAATATAACACACTTAACACTTTCCGCTCTTCTGAAATTTCTTGGGAAATGGGTTTATTTCTTTCTTTCTTTTTCTTAAAGCTGTGGTAGGCACTTTATTTTTGGTGTAATTGGATAAAACTCCCATAATAATTTTTCAGCATATTGTAATTCAAGTGGTCTG
This sequence comes from Perca flavescens, assembly GCF_004354835.1. Lineage (NCBI taxonomy): Eukaryota > Metazoa > Chordata > Actinopteri > Perciformes > Percidae > Perca > Perca flavescens. Next base: position 19,773,476 of record NC_041333.1, read on the forward strand.
AGAGAAAACTAGACTTCTGCACAACTTCTTGCCTCTGTTTTCAGGCTTTAGATAATCTAGCCGTGACGGGAGACTTTGGCCAATCACACGTCATTTCAGAAAGAGAGCGAGAGTGTGTTCCTATTGGCTGTTCTGCACATGCATTGCCCGCGCAACAGAGAGGGGAGAGGGAGAGCTGCAGGAAGAGGTCTCACTCTACTTCAAATTCTGCTGTTTTTTTGCATTCTACCCATTGCAGCTCTAATGACTGCAAATGAGCGTATTGGCAGTTTGGTTTTGAGAGTTTCTATTATTTTTATTTTTTTTACTTACCCATATTACACAAACTCAGTAAAAAGGTTCAAGTTTCACAGCGCTGTGCTGCATCCAAAAACTCAAGAAACAATCCCACACAATCACAAAAGAAAAGCTTAGTGTCTTGCTTTGCCTGACACACACAGACGTGTTTGTGCTGCAGGTGTAGCCAGTAGAAAGATACATTCTGCGTCGCATCTGCATCCACAACGGTTTGCATATGTTACGTGTTCAATGTAGCCAAAGCAAGTATTAAAGGGGTGATAGAATGCAAAACCGATTTTACCTTGTCATAGTTGAATAAAGACAGTTTAGTGGGTAAATAGGACATACATAGAACCTCAAAATCCCATTGACACCCCTTTCCTCTGCAAATCTCACAATTTGAAACTGCCTCTGAAAACGGGCAAATCTCAACTAACCACCGAGTTGACGTCAACTCGGTGGCTCCTCCTTATTTGGCTCTAGTCTCTATGTTTGTCATGCCCCAACGTTTACATAGTCTACCCAACTGATCTGAGGTCAGCTTAGTCTTCTGAATAGGTCGCGCAGATCTCAGAAATTGTGTACATTGTTCATCTGCTATTTTACCACTAAATTCACTTCTGAGACTTTTTCATGCGAGAAATCAACTATTTAGACTGAAATATGTGCTGTTTTACGAAAATTGATGTCTAATTGCAAATTTTGTCCGACTGTGTGTCGGAGTTCAGCGGCCGATGCTGCCTGTGTTGCTGCCTCGCCGCCCGGCCTGCCCTCCTCCACAGACCCCGGCCTGCTGTGAGGTAGATGGAGCTCCGTCACGGCTGGCAGCCCACGGCACTCCATACCCGCGCAAAGTCACCGTGTTTTGGGTTAATGGACTACCAAACGCCGCTGCCCTGACAGAGCTCCAGGGCCTGCAGCTCCCCTCTTCCTGCTAAATGGCCGGTGTGTGTGAGTGAGAGCGCAGTCAGCGAGCTTGTTACGCCCGCAATCTCTTACCACAGGTTCCAGTTAATCTTATAATGGATATGTGTGTTGAGTTATTTAAACAAACGATCGGGGAAATAAACGCCTCTTGTCGCGAGTCTCATTGATAGAGCCTGCTGCTGGATGGAGCTCTATCAATGAGAGCTAGCTAGCCTCCTCTTAGAATTCCTCTGAAATTCACAAAAATGCATTAAATTGAAATTGGACACCATTGTTAGCTTTATAAGACCTTGTTATATAAGTGCCGTGACAAAATTCAAACTGTAAATATATTATAGTTATGCCGAAAGTAAAGCTAACTAGCCGCGATCTGTACACATAGGATTGAAGGGACACTAGCAGCTAATGAAACCCCTAATGTTCACAAAAATGCATTAAATTGAAATCGGACACCATTGTTAGCTTTATATGACCTTGGAGTAGCTGTAATATAAGTGGTGTGACAAAATTCAAACTGTAAATATACTCTAGTTACGCCGGCAGCTGGCAGCGGCCAGCTCCGCGAAGCCCCGAGCCCCGGTAGTCCAGTAACCGAGGAAACGGTGACTTTCACTGGGTATGGAGGTTGCCGCTTTCTCGTCAGACTGTATGGAGCTCCTAAAGTCCGACACGTCTTACCAAATTTGCAATTAGCCATCAATTTTCGTGAAACAGCCCATATTTGAGCTTTATATAGTTGATTTCTCGCATAAAAGTCTCAGAAGTGAATTTAATAACGAAATAGCAGACAAACAATGTATAACTTTGCAGTGTCTGAAATATGAGACCTGCTGTCTCGTCTCCAATGTGTTTCTATGTGATTCACTCAAACCAATCAGCACGCAGCTCATCTAAATATTCATGAGCATACCATATTTGGAAGAAAAGTTCTTGTTCCAAATAGGACCATATTTCACAGGGTAGTTAAGGGCCCATAAAATAGCATTTGGGCAATTTTCAGCCCAACCAATGTTACATACCCTATTAGGAGACCTTAAGGAACAGTGTGAAATACCCTATATAATCATTCTATCACCCCTTTAAAATGACAGCAGCTGTTACTCTCTTCGCCTGTAGGTGGTGCAGATTGACATGTGTAGGATTGGTCTCACAACGACCAATGAGCTCCACTTGCATAGACAATATGCTGCTTTTAAAATGTGAGCAAGTGAGTTTGTGACTCAGTAGAGTATTTGTACCATTTTTATCCACCCTGTTGACTCCCAGCTGGCCAGATTTATTGGCCCCACAGCAGTACACCAGGCCTGGGAGTGTGAGGAACAGAGAGTGGGTGGATCCGGCTGAAACCTGAGTAACCGCGACGCCGGTCAGAGCGCACACCAGGACCGGTGTATGCTGCCGCGGCATTTCCTTCCCCAGACCCAACTGACCATGACTGTTCAAACCCCATGAGAAGACATCGCCTCCTGTGGAAAAAAGTGGAAAAAAAGAGAATTACATGCTTTTTCAGAAGATGATTTCAAACTTTTCTTTTTTTTTCTTCAGATCTATCTAATGTAATAATCAGCAAATATTTCTAAAATTAATATAACAGAGGTGGTATTCATAGGGTGGCTTGTCCTTTTGCATTAGCTAGATCAGTGCCAAAATTGCAGAATATAAATTGACTGTTTCTTAAATATACTTGTATATATATTTGCCAGCTATTTATTTGTCAGGATGGTCTCTTGGAATTAATATATCCTTATTTTCTGGAATTGTTGCAGCTGTGTCTTCTTGAAGCTCCTACTACGTTTAAGAACATTTACTTTGCACGTTATTGTGTCTGCAGGGAATTGTAAAACTGGATTTGGCACAAATCATTACTACATTAAACAGAATTAAACATTACAATCTGTGAAACTAGAGTTGGCAGTGTTCCATATAAACATAAAAAGATGTAATCAGTGTCTTTATTGGTTTACCTTTAGTCAGTGCGAGGGAGTGGGAGTTTCCACAAGCAACTTGAATCACTGGTATTGGCAGTGGTATTGGCACCTGACTGCATGTCAATGAAACAATAAGTTCAAAAACGAAAAAAGTTTTGCTGACTTTCAGTGATAAGTATGCATTTCATATGTATATTCCATAGACGAACATCTTGCCTTGGTCTGTTGCACAGTAGACGTGGTAAAATGCCTCGCTGTCCGTCCTCTCCTGCCCCCCAGGAGAACACCTGTCCAGATGCACACACAGCCAGACAGTGGTCCTGACCACAAGCTATCGACACCACATCACCCAGCCCCTCCACACGACCTTACACAGGATGACAGACAAGATAATCACAAACACACACACATACACACACACACACAAATACAGAGGCAAACCTAAGCACAGCACAAAAACATTCAAGTAATTATTTCATGTGGTGTAAAATACCTGAGTACTTTACTCAAATAATGTATGGTTTTGACGAACTTGTATTGTACTTGAGTATTTTCATTGTATGCAGCTTTATACTTCCACTAAACTAAATGTATTTGACAGCTATAGTTTGTAGTTAGTTACTACTACTTTTCACATGAATAGTTAACATCAAAACAACAGATCAACACAAGCTGCATTTTTATAGAGTAAACCTGCTGCAACAAAATGTTACTAACATGTAAATACATCAGTAATAATAATCAAATATGGCATATAAAAACGAGGCTATATAACAAAATACTATGTTTTTAATAGTTTAATTACATTCTAATCATCATAATGTCTTGCATGCAGGAGTATACTACATGATAATAGTTTACTTTTACTTGAAGTGCTCATATTATGCTCATTTAGAGGTTGTACCAGAATAGGTTTAAAAACATCATATTTCTGTAACATCATACTGTAAATTGCTGAAGCTCCTCTTTTCACCCTGTGTGTTAGCTACCGAGTGAGGCATCACTTCTACATGTACCACCACATTGACCATACATCCAAACCACTGACCTGAATGACCAACCTTCCCACCTTCACTTTAACTCAAGGCATAGTAAAGTTAACTTTCGTTGCGTTCAATGACAAGAGGGAAACGAAACTGAAACTTAGCTCGGTTAATTAGCCTGCGTAATACGTGATTCAAAGGTTTCGATGGATGCCATAAACTCATAAGGCTATCGTAAGCAAGATAAAGTTCCTCCTTAAATGAAATTTTCTTGACAGACTCGTGTGACTGCGTTCAATTAAACGTCATGAGATAAAAAAAAAAAAAAAAAAACACTTAACGTTAGGCCTACATAAAACTATGTCGACTAGCCTATTTCTTTGCCTACCTGGTGCTGTCTTCCCCTCTTTACGTTTCTTTCGTCCAAGTTGTCCCTGTGAGTTGTGTCCACATGATAAAACGCCTCCATCCCTGGTGAGGAATAAAGTGTGCTGGTCCCCGCAGCAGATGTTGGTTATAGCCCCGGGGACAGTCCAGGACGCCGGACTCAGGGCTTTCTGTGGACCGAACTGTCCACTGGAGCTCTCTCCCCAACAGTACAGCTGCACCATGTCTCCACCTGCACTCATCTGATGTGTTTACAGCATCTGTGGTGGTGGTGGCATTTTATTTCAACTGATGCTGCCTTCAAATGCTGTCGGAGGTATGAGAAGCATATCACAATGGGAAATTTGCAATTGAACCACTCATTCTGCATACCGTTTTTATGGCGGATGTTGTATATTGAGTAGATGATCTATCTAAAATTTCTAACACGATAACTAAGTTTGTAACTAGGTACAATTTGACATTTACTTTCAACAAACATCGAAAATACTCTAAATTACGAGGTTAACAAGAGGTAGGGAAGGCATCATGAGAGCAAGGCGCTTGAAGAGTTCTCCATCTTTCAAAAGTCCCTTTCGATGTTTTAAAGTGATGGTTTGGAGTAATTTACCCTAGGGTCCTTTGCACCATGACCTTGAGCCAAACACCCCCCCAGAAGTTTTTTTCACCTGGGTCTAACATTGGGCGAGTTAGCGTAGAGTAGCGTTAGCCGCTGAATAGCTTAGCGCAGGGGCTAATGGACCCACGTTTGTATCACTTAAATGACCCCATTAATAATGCCCGAAATGATACCAAAGGTCTACACTAGTATATATAGGTTATGCACTCATAAAACGATGGATTGGAAAGTTTGTAAGTACACCAGAAGTTTATGTAAATAACACTTGCCTGCTGGCTTCTGCTCTCTGCTGTTGTTGTTGCTGCTGTGAGACCAGTGCTTAGGGACGTCTACAAATTACAACATCGAAAAGAACAACAAAATATATTTTAATTTAACTTATTTTTTAAAGTAAGTGCTGTAATATAACTATCAGGAGACAAGTAATAATTGAGGTAAGTTTGGAGACATTACCTTATTTAATCATTAAATTAATAAATATTTTTGTTGTATCTCTTTTCGGTGTAGTAATTTGTAGACAGCCCTAAGCACTCGTCTAACTGCAGGTAGCAGCAGCAGCAGCAACAGAGAGCAGAAGAGAGCAGGCAAGTGTTCATAAACTTCTGGTGTACTTACAAACTTTCCAATCCATCGTTTTATGAGTGCATAACCTATTTGTACTAGTGTAGAAGTTTGGTATCATTTCGGCATTATTAGTGGAGTCATTTACGAGATACAAACATGGGTCCATTAGCCCCTGCGCTAAGCTATTCAGCTGCTAACGCTACTCTACGCTAACTCGCCCAATGTTAGACCCAGGTGAAAAAATCTTCTGGGGGGGTGTTTGGCTCGAGGTCATGGTGCAAAGGACCCTAGGGTAAATTACTCCGAGCCATCACTTTAAGTTTAAGCTGTAGGACCGAAATATATTGCTCACTGTTATGCCGTAAATTACAATCAGTAGCGATTTTTTATGACACATGGGGGCGGCACGAGCATTTAAAAAAAATCCTCGAAGCGATTTTCTACTGTATTATCTGTCATTTCACCGTGTGGGAATTTGGCAAATTGGCGCCCGTGCTTGCTGAGAAGTTACCATGCACAGAGAAGCTATGAAAAGGGGAAAGGGGATGGGGGAGCGGGGGACAGTTCACCTCTGGGTCGAACGGGTTGCTGGCTTGGTCTCCCAAATGGAACGGTCCGGACAAGGGGGGTGATCGGAGATCTACCCCAACTTTTGGACTGCTCTCAGGATTGCACTTACTCTGCCAGTCACTGTGGCTCAGGCGGGACAGGAGCTTTTCCAAACTAAAGTTGATCAAGTCATACCTGAGGTCAACCATGTCCCGGGAACGGCTCACTGGCCTTTCCGTCAGTATCAATCATTCAATAGGGGAGGTCAGGTTTTAGTTTTAGTTTGGGTTTTCTGTTCTTATAGTGCAATAGTGTAATAATTAGATTCTCTAGTGCGTTTTCACATTTGTGTGATGAAGCATTTGTGCTATTTAGAATATTTATTCTATGTTTTATTTGCATATTATAATTAATATTTGATATTATTGTGGCTATCTGCTCTTGTTATATTTTTTATATATCTGATTGTATTTTTGACACATGTATATATACACAGTATATATATGTTATTGTAACAACATAGTGAAAGAGAAAATTATATTTCTCAATTGCACAAATCCTTCATTAGAACCTTTGAAAACACACACTTAAGAGAATTCAGTTATTTAACTATTGCAATTACATTGTTTTTTTGTTGTTTTTTTGGTTTTTGGGTGTAATTCAATGTAGAACCGCCACTGATTACAACTTATCTTAATAAGTAATTAACTTAATATACTTAATATATCTGCAATAAGATAATAATAAGTTTAGGGTGAAGTGATCAAAATGAACAAAATCATGTAATCATTTTTCCCATTTAAAGACAGTATGTTATTTTCTGTAATTTCTGGCAACGGAAAAGTATTTCTTACAGTAAATGTGATGTAGAAACAGAGATATAGGCTAAACAGTGTATTTATGACAAATGATTTTATTATTGCAAATAAATGTGTAAAAAGTATCTCTGTGTTAACAGCACATGCAGGCTATATGGCTCAAACTGAGCAGTTATAGGTTTTGCTTTCAGAGAAATGAAACTCAATTGCTGGGTTGGTTTTTCTGCAGTGAGCTCATCATGATGGACTCAGAACAGCTGGAAATGAAACATATGGTGCTGCAGTTTCCCCAGGACTGTAGAACAAATGTATAGGCCTACAGTATTTGTATTTACTTCAATATATACATACAGTATGTACACGTGTGCATACAATCACTTTGTGTGCTACACATTGATCATACATATACATGTATTTTAAAAGCACAGTCCAACAAGAGCTTGTATAATCAATTTAAGGCCATGTGATATTGGGGGTTGCTAGTGGTAACCAGGTGAATGCTCTGTCAAAAGGGCAGCACTTCATCTGACCATTTGACTTCTCTCTGCACCTGACCAACTCCTCCCCATTGATGGTGTCATCTAAAACTGAATACACGCCTACAGAACCGTCCTCAAAGCCCACAAACACACACTGCCGCTCGCACATAACCAGGGTCAACGGATTCTTATCCAGACACACACTTCCTATTCTTTCTCCGTCTGCAAGTCGTAAAACTCTGAGGACGGGCCTTGCGTGCAGGTAACAGGCGCAGTTTTTCTCCAGGGTGGTGGTGGGGTGGGAAATGTAGGCAGCATAGTGTCCAGTTTTATCCAAACAAGCTTTAATGACAGGACCCTCAGCCTTGAAAGAGCACAGTCTGACCTGAGATAAGTCCAACAGGTGGATGGCTTCATTATCAGTGGACAGCAGGGCATAGCTCCCGTCAGAGGACATTTGGAAGTCTTGTGGCTGACAGTGAAACCTATAAGGCAGCTGGAAGTGCCTGCACAGCGTCTCCTCTGCTAGTTTCCAGGTGTACACCGCCCCTGAGGCGGCCATCACCACCACAAAGTCTGGGTGCTCTGAAAGTGTGCGGAAAGCAACAACATGCTCCGAGCTTTCCGCGCAGGAGAAACGCTTGCTGATCAAGCCTGACCACAGACTGGCAGCTAACAGGTCTCCATGGCGACGGCCAATAAGGAAGGTGCTCTCAGGCGACACCTGGGCGTCAGACAGGTACGGGTGTATGCTGCACACAATGCTCCCGCGTGTCAGCTTCCAAACCCGAGACATCCCACGTTCAGAAATACTCACCCCAAAGTTACTGTTCGGCGTGACCAGGACGTCTGACGCTCTGCTGCCTCTCATACGCAGGATGTTCTGACCTGGCTCTGTCTGCCAAACGTATATTTCCCCCGCTGAGAGTGTTACAAGGTGGATGTTATCCGGAGAAAGACGCAGTTTTTCCACAGGACCGTCGTGTAGGAAGTTAGCATGTGGAAGTCCTGTTTCTAATCTCCATCTCCACACGGTCTCTGACCCATCAGAGGTGTAGAACCCCGTTCGTTCAACCACCACTTCTGTCACTCCACACCCCATTTTCGGAGCTGGGCCTGCAGCATCTATCATCCCAGAGTCCCATACGGTCAGGCCACCGTTGTGAGCTACACAAACAATATCTGAGGCCATTTTGAGGAGTTTATGTGGCTGCTTGTTTATTTCTAAGGAGAGAACACAGTCCCCTGTACTGACATTCCACACTAAGACAAGGGGACAGGTGTCTAACAATGCCAGGAACAAGTGGCCATCCTTAGAGAGGACAGCTTGAGTGAAGGCCCTCCCCTGCGGAGCCAAGAACTGGTCCCACAGCTCCCAGTCACACATATCCCACAGTGCAACCTGGTGAGATTGACACACCAATAAAGTGTCAATTTCATGTGAGTAATCTACATTGAGGACGTTATTAGATTTGCCCCCAGTAAATCTTTCTGTGACAAGTCTCAGTGAGTTTCCTTTGGCTGCCACATCCCAAAGGGTTACACTCCCTGTCCTGTCAACACATGCCATTTCCCACTTCTCTTCACACAGGATCATTGATGTGACCGCATTGTGGTTTGAGTTTGAACAAGTGGCCAGGAGGCTGCCGGTGTTGGTGTCAAATACGGACACTGTGCCATCCATCTGCCCGCAGTACATGTAAACGCCATTAGAGGAGCAAACCAAACAGGTCACGCAGCTCTGACACTGGAAATGAGTCAAGATCTCACTGGAGACGTCAAACACACTCACAAAATTCTCATCTTTCCACCACATGAATAACAGTTTCTGATATGCAACAAACCCCTCAACTTTGTTTAATGTTTTTTGGCTTAACTCTGTTTCCAAAGGGTCCTTAACCTGCAGAAACATTTCTGGGCCAGTCACATCCCATAAGAAAATCTTGTTGCATTGTGTGGAAAGCAGCATGAATTGACAGCTACTCTTCACTCCTGCAAACTTCAGCTCCCAATTCTGCTCACAGCTCAGTGATAGTTTGACTACATCACATCCACAGCCTTTCCAAATCCAAGCCATGCCATCATCCATGATCTCTGCTACAATCCCACACTCTGTCCCTGCTGCTTCTCTAATAGAGACGTCGCTAGTTTTGGCAACACACTTTAAACATTGAATGGGGGGAACAGAGGAGGGAGCAGGGCAAAGCGCTACTTCTAATCCGCTTCCTCTTTTCCTCCTCTCCTGTCTGATCTCTCTGGCATAACCTTCGAGTGCAGGAAATACCTCCAGATAAGGCAGCAGGCTCGTCTCCATCACCGACGCCAGCTGCAGTGAGGAGCTCTGCACTAAGCAAGCACAAGACTTCAATATGCTTGCTAGGACTGCTCTTTCTCTTGACAAATGGAAGTGGGATGACCACTCCTCACCTTCCAACATGGTTACCAAATCTTCCAGGAGTCCTGCTTGAACCATGGCCTGGTGAAACCTCAAAGACATTAACAGTCCATGCTCTAACTCCTCCCATTTGTCACTTCCTTGCAAGTGATGCGGCAATTCTAAGACCTTCCTCAAGTTCACTCGGCCAACCTCGTTGAAAGAAGAGGCGAAGACAAACGGCTGGCTGGATGGCTGCCTGTCTATGTATATTTCCATTTGGGCAGTGTCCTTATTTGGTCCAAATCTCTGCTTTACAAGAAGTGGTTTTGCAACTTCACAAGACAATCCGCCACTGAAATAGTCCGCCATCGCCGAATGAATCTCCCTCCTCACCTCATGAGTGCCTAGACACCTCTTAGCCACCACCAGCTTGAAATGCCTGCTCACCCAGAACAAAACATGTGACCCTGCAACTGTCCTAATAATAAGAAACCTCCTCAAATCCAATAGAAGTCTCTCCACGTCGATTTGCGGGACTCTCATTTTGGAGGAAGGGCTCTCTACCTGCTGAACATACTCAGTCAGCACCTTTTGATCACTGGATAGCAGATCGGCAAGCTCAGCCTCGGTGAGCCCGGTCCTGGAGAGGGTGAGATAGGAGACGGCGCGAGCCACGATAGAGGAGCCATGTTTCTGCTCGAGGTGATCTAGCAGCGCAGAAATGGACGAATGGACGCCATCAGGAAGAGACGACTCAGTCACATCTGAATCTGATAAGGAGAGAAAAAAAGGGGACAGGAGGTGAGAAATGTGAGACTGTGTTGAAGCCTGATATGAGCACTATATATCTTTCCTTAAATATCAAACAGTTGTTATTTCTGATGGCTGAAAAAGTTGAGTGACAGAAAGTGTGTTGCACTTAATTGCATATCTTCCAATCCATTTTAATGCATTGGAAAATGTCACATGGAAATTACAGTTAATGCAAATGATAAAGGTCCCATGGCATGAGAATTTCACTTTATGAGGTTTTTTTAACATTAATATGCGTTCCCCCAGCCTGTCTATGGTCCCCCAGTGGCTAGAAATGGTGATAGGTGTAAACTGAGCCCTGGGTATCCTGCTCTGCCTTTGAGAAAATGAAAGCTCAGATGGGCCAATCTGGAATCTTGCTCCTTATGAGGTCATAAGGAGCAAGGTTACCTCCCCTTTCTCTGCTTTGCCCGCCCAGAGAATTTGGCTCACCCATGAGAGAGAGACATCATGGCTTGCAAACAAGCAAAGTGGCAGTTGGTCAAGGCCACCCCCCTCCACCTGAAGAAACAAATCTTTCAGGAGCCTTGGCCCATCCTGAAGGGAGCTCAGAGTGAATCGGTCGGTCCGTTTACTGTAGTTAGTCGTACCAGAGTGCCAGAGCGAGATGTGTAGGTGCAGGAGTCGAGAGTAGAGAGTCAGACAACAGGAAGTCAGTGCCTGGTTCACCAGTGCCTGTTGTCCTGATGTCACTCTCCTCCCTGAATTGTTCAGCAGTGACGCCAACATCTTCACACACTGTTTCCTGTCCACCAATCCCAGCTGAACACACACATATCCTGACTCCTTCTTCGTGCCCTCTGACACACACTGAGGTGGACCTCTTTGTGGGTTGATGGCTTGCAGGACTTGTGTCCGTTTGGAGGAGACTGTGAGGATGAGTTTGACGCTGGGAGGAAGCGGGGATGGGAGGCTCTCCATGATGTGAGGTCCAACGTTGTTTCCGACATGATCCAGGCCATCGAGGATTAGAACCAGAGGTTGTTCGGTGGAAGGCATGAAGGAGAGGAGGGATGAGAGACGCTCTTTAAGCTTGGAGAGACAAACGTTGGATGTCAGGCTACAGCTAGGATCGTCCAGCTCTCTGGGATTCTGCTCAGAGGAATTTTCACTGTGATATCTACTGCCAATTTGAGAACACAGGCTCGACAACAGGTGCCTTGGGGAAGGGTCGATTGACAGGTTGCAAAAATAAGTGATCACTACAGGATCACAGTTTGGTAGCCAAGACTTTATCTGAAGAGAGAGACAGAAAGACAGAATACTTCTTCACATTGTTATCAAGACCATGTCTTACCATGTAAATGTCTTGTTGGCTTTTATTTATCCTGCTTGGAATCTAAGATTTAGAGTTACATGGGTAATTTATCTTGATAAAGCTGCCAGGAAACCAAAAAAGTATTTGTATGCAGGGCTGCAACTAACAATTATTGTCATTATCAAGGAATTTGCTGATTATTTTACCTATTAATCTATTAATTGTTTGGCCTATATGTTAATTATAAAAAAGTGTCCCCAGGACCCAATGGCATGCATTCAAATGTCTTTTTTGTTCTCCCAAAACCCAACTACAGTACACAGAAAACCAGAAAAGATTTATTTTTGAGAGGCTAGTACTACTTTAACTACTTAAACAATTAATTAATTTGATTATAAAAAAAAAAATGTTGCAATCCCTAACTAATTGATTAATTGTAATTGTTTGCATTTTCATTTGTGCTTCAAGCTAAAAACATCTATTCAATTTAGGAATAAAAAGGACCGAAATTACAGTGATTTTCACATTTCACTTTAGTCCACTTACCTGTTGAGCACAGTGTGCCAGCAGAACTGTCTTTCCTGTGCATGGCCCTCCTGTCACCACTAGTGGGCTCTGTTGCTCGCTCTGCTCCACATAGGCTCTGACCTACAGCAAATGAAAAAGAAGCTCTAGTGATGCAGTGTTGCACCTAACATGTTTGGCTCTATGAGCATGTCACAACACAGAGAAAATAGATCAGAAAATATCCACAAAGTTACCTTGAATTGGTAAAAAAAAGTCAGCCACTAAATTGTAAAGTACTGAATGTAATTATCCATCCATCAGTGTGTGCCACACAACAAACATCAACCTAATCCTTCACACTGCCATGTTAAAACATTTAAATGCTGTTTTTTTCTGTTTAGAAACCATCCAGAAAGACGGCTTCATCCTGACCTGTTTCTCCTCTGGCCGAATGATGTCATAAAGTCGGGACAAGACGTCACACAGCTCTTCCTGCTCCGCCTGCTCTCTGGCCAAAGCATCAGCAAGCTGAGAGCCTTCATCACATCCTAAGATGCTCAAGCTGTCAATCAACCCCACAAGGTCAGTGTACACCTGCTGGCACAGAGACTCGGCATAGCCCCGCCTCCTGGCTGTCGTGTAACCAAGCCGACGGTCACACTCTGTGGCTGTGGTGTAGACTAGAAGCTGGGAGGAAGAGACGAGACCAGGGAGGAAGTTGTCACAAAGCTCTGATAATAATTGTCCATCAGTGGGCGCTGTCCCTAGGTCAGAGGTAGCAGCCTAAAAATACAGGAAAAGGGGGGGGGCAAGTATTTTAATCACTTTCTGTGGCACTTTTGATACAATCTGCATGTGTGTTTCATATTTAGTTATTTCTACTATACTACAAAAATGAACCTTCATTTATAAAACCTATGTCAGAGATACAGTATTTCAAACACATCTCTATGCGTCTGTTAACACTTCAAGTTATGCTTAAATCACCTTTACTTCAATCAAAATTCAGTTTGCGGAAGTGATTTTTTAGCTTTAAGTTAACACGTAAACTTGCTTTGACCATTTCTGATTCATGTTAGCCCCACTTGCTCCCTTTTGTGAAAATAAAACTAAATATTTGGTTTCTAAAAGGCAAACGTGCCCACATGTTCAGCTCTGATAACTATGTTTTCCTTCGAAAACTAAGAAAACCAGGAGAGGGAAAAAAAGTTTTTGTCAAATATTGACCGATGAGGGTAAAAGTGGGGGTGTATTGAGATCACCATTTTATTTCTATGATTGTGATATATGTACTTCTGACTGTGACTGAAGGTGTGGCTTCATCTGTCCCTCTCGTTTTGCGTTGATGACCCTGTGGACATAAACCAGGCCACGTCTGATGATGTCATTATCGGGACTGTTGTCCAGAGCAAATCGCAGATCTGCATCGAGGGCTGGAGAGAGGCAGCAAAGCACACATCAAATTATACTTCAACAGTGAGCAACCCCCCCTCCCTCTACACACACACACACACACACACACACACACACACACACACACACACACACACACACACACACACACACACACACACACACATATATATCTCACCTGATCTGTAGTAGCTTTGGGCTCTCTCTGGGCTCATAACACCGTTGTGGACACACAGACTCACAGTGGTCTGAAGCATCTTCCTCAGCTCTTCTTGTTTAGTCTTCATCCTCATCTCCTTTTCGTCCTTAACCTCTGCCTGCTGAACAACAAACAGACACCTTTAAGGAAACAGCACCACCGTCTTATATTTCTAAATGCCTTATATGGTTTATTGTGGTTAGAGGGCACTAATCATAATTTGTTTTCACATTTAATTAGCAGCTGCATTTGGACAAACCCACTCCAGAGAATCGTAATCATCATAATTGAATTGGAATGAATGAAGACAATTAGATGATATATGATATTTCTGAGGTCCAGTGTGATCACCTGAGGACAGCAGGGGTGTGGAGGTCTCAGGCAGTAGGAGGGAGGGATGGTGTTTTCGTCCCTCTGATACACTCTCTCCAGCTCCTGGGTGCTGACGCCCGCCCGCTGGCTCTCCTGCAGCAGCAGCTGGTACTCTGACACCTCCACCTGGGAGGGCAGACAGGCTGTGCCATACTCATGTCCTATCAGAGCCTGCAGCACAGCCATGTGGACACAGAAGGTACAGCAGCGTGGGATGCGTTGTTCAGTACTTACTTAGTTCACACTTGTATTGGTGTTACTGGGTTTATAAAGCTCAACAGGGACTGATTAGCAACTGGGCTGGTCACTCTGTATTACTCAAACTAAGATTTAATTAAATAATCTTTAATTTTTTGAACACTATGATGGTCTAGTACAGGGGTGGCAAACCTGTGGCTCTTGAGCCGTATGCGGCTCTTTGCCTGCTCCTTTGAGGCTCTTACTGTGTGGCTGAGGGCTGTGTTATTGGTGGATTCTTTTTTTTTTTTTTTTTTTTTTTTTTGAAACATTTCAGATAAGTTAAAAAAAAAAAGCATTTGAATGATGCATTTGCCAATACATTTGCCAATTATTTAAAAATAAAAAATAATGCAGCAGAGGTTTTTTATGGACCGATTCTGCAACCTGAGGAATAAAAACTGCCCCAGATTTCTGAAAGAGTGGCCACAACCGAGTACAACCAGACCTAAAAAGGATTGTGGATAACAAAGACTGTCAGGTTTCCCACTGAGTCAATCTAAGTATGAAAAAAAAAAACTATGAAAACTGCTATGTATTATGACTTTCATTAGATCTGGAAGTCACTGTTGCTGTTATAATGTGGACGTGCATGTGTTGTGTGGCTTTTTGCTATGGTGCGTATTTTTTTGTGGCTCTTTATGCTGAACTAGTTGGCCACCCCTGCTCTAGTAGAACCTGAGCCATGCTGTACTACTGCACACTCCTATACTAAGGATTTATTTACCAGTAAAAAAGGTCCTGCAGAGCTCTTTCTGCATT
This sequence comes from Perca flavescens, assembly GCF_004354835.1. Taxonomy (NCBI): domain Eukaryota; kingdom Metazoa; phylum Chordata; class Actinopteri; order Perciformes; family Percidae; genus Perca; species Perca flavescens. The sequence goes on from NC_041333.1 coordinate 19,788,947, forward strand.
CTTTAATCAGCTGCTGTCTGGTGTTTTCATCTGGCCAACGACTGGGATCACTGGACTCAAATGGGTCTATCAACTATGCACACACACACACACACACACACACACACACACACACACACACACACACACACACACACACACACACACACACACACACACACCCAATGATGGTTAAAACAATCTAGAGGAGATATGACTGATAATCAGTTTATGAAAAGCACACAGTGAGGTGCATTAACAATTGTCCAGGTGGTGGCTCAGTAACATATGATAAACCTTCATCTCTCTAACTACACACACTTTACACAAAACAACACACTACGTACAGAATCGTGTTCCAACTGCTCATCCTCTTCTTTTGTCAAATTTAATTAGGCAAAGTTGAATTGAACGCACTTCAAATGAGATGGCCTCAGGGGAATAATGTGAAAGAATAAAGGACACACACACACACACACACACACACACACACACACACACACACACACACACACACACGAAACTCTAAGCTACCAAATAATATTCCTTTTGTATTTCATTGTTGACAGTGAGCGTTGTTACACAAAGGAGTCTTAGCAAATGGTGAATCTGTCTGTAATAGTGCTGAAACAAAGAGTCCATTGACAAGAGACTGACAGAAAATGAGTTTTCTGGTTGCAGCTTTTCAGAATAATTTGATTCCATATTTTAAGTGGATTTTGTTTTTTGACTGTTTGTCAGACAAAACAGTAATTTTATCTCAGGACTTTCACCTCTCTGATACCTTCAGTGGTTTCCATTATATTCAACATTTTATGAACAAAACAAACAAATAAATGTAAACAATATTCAGAAATTAATTGTTGCTGAAAATGTCAAGGTTGAGATGAAGTTGGGATTATACAAACATCTACTTTTGATTCAGATATTTCTTTCTTCATTAGGAAAAATTTCGATTGGAAGAATAAAGGCACCACTGGGGACACATCACGGTAAACACAAACAACTTTATGTACCGTATGCGACTTCTGTCACAAATTTCAAATAAAGTACGTTACATTGTTCCCTCCTGTGGACCACAGCTCAATGCTTCTCCTGGCTCTAGAAGCCATTAACAGTGTGAGTGGTTATGACATTACAATACGTGTTAAAGTGTTAAGTGGTGATAATAGGAATAAAATGATGTATCACTTTAAGTAGAACCTTACAAGAAAAAAAGAAATACCTTTCCATGTGCAATACACATCCAATTACCATTTACGTGTTTTTCTATGCAGATTTAGAAAAGATAAACGTGTACACTCACCCTGACTTCCAGTCCCAGTGTGTGTCTACAGTGCTCTATTAATTTGGGGAACACATTCTCTCTCAGAGCTCTGCGCTCCACAACGCTATCTATATGGAGCATAAATACAAACAACATAGACTATTCAGAAACAACATGTATTCAGAAAACAACTCAAAAAACATGACCAAAGAACCCATAAACATACATACAGGATTTGCTTTTCTACATACCCTCTGGGTTGGAGCACAGATAAAGTTTCACACAGGTTGACTTTAAAGGAGACCAGCCCATATGTTTTCCTCTGGAGCGCATGGCAAATTGCTAACAAAAAAAGGAAGAATAAGGTGGGAAAACATTTGCCCTCAACATATTCGATGACCCAAATAAAAAGTTCACGGTTGCTGCTTTGCTGCTCTGTTTCTCTTTTCCCTCCCGCTCCAGTCAGGAAACTTGCCTCGGGTGTTTAGAGAGTCTGTTATCACGATCACACCCACTTCTAGAGACTGGAACATCTATACAACACGCACACACATTCACTTACTAACATACAGTCAGTTAGACAAACTCATATTATGTAGGACAGGTGCATAAAGACACACAATGACATGCAGGAAGGCAGAAGATCACACACAAACCAAACACATCAGAAACAAAAATGAGCACAAAACAGTTTTCAATTATTTTATTAATTAACATTTGTACACAATAAATACAAACTTTGTTTTTTTTGTACAGCCAATAATAATATGCAGAAAGACTTTTGCACCTGTTCTCATTATTGTCACCATGGCAACAGTCTGTGAAGAGAGAGAAGGCCAGTTGTTCCACCACGTCGTTAATAAGAGCCGCTGTGCAGCTGCTCCAAATCGAAGGATGAAATATAAAATAATTATATAATACATTAAAAAAAAATAAAAAATAAAACAGGCTCATACCAAATAATTCAACACTGTAGTGGACCAGAGGGACTGTTAAAAAAGGAAAATAATCCGGGTCAAAGTGGCAACTGGCAACAAAGAGTCACACATTTTACATTTGATAGAAAGACTGATTGAGCATGTATGGTGGGAAGTTCTGTGGGACCTTGCTATGAACCACAAACTTCAAAAAAAAAGTTTGAAAACCATTTTAAATGAGAGAGAGAGAGAGAGAGAGAGAGATGATTACAGTTGCATACCAACAAGAAATGTGCTAAGATACTATCATTTTGGAGTATGACATATAATGTTCTTAACAAAGAGAAAGCAGCACAGATTGAATACTTTCATTTTAGTCTTCTGTAATATCTGTATCTGGAGCTGTCTCACAACAGGGCTCAATTAGATTTATTTTTTTCCAGCTGTAAGGAGCTCCCTCTTCTGGAACAATATTGTCCATTAACACCACACTCAAAAATCAAGCAAATTTAAAATCCGTATTGACGTCTTTGATACTTTATTCTGAAATGTAAACAGTCAGTCAAATCAAACCCAGTTTAAAATAAATACGGAGGAAGGAACTGGGACACATCTTTACATCTTCAGAGTCCAACACAGATCTGATCCTCTCTCCTTTAAACAATCACACACGCAAACAGCCTGGCCCATCTCAAGACCATAAAACCACATTCTCCTCAAGTCTTCATTTAAAACATCCCTTACTATGATCATGTTTTTTTGTTTTTATAAGTTTAGGAAAACACCAAATTACATTGCTCACAATTACCTCTCTATCTCTTTGGAAGAGTGGAGAATAAAAAAAATAAAATAAAATCAGTCACACTGAAATAAAGAAGATTCACCACATAATCCGAATGAAAAGAATAACTCTGATTTCTGTATTAAACTGCAGTGATTCATCAGAGTCTTTTCTATCCATTCTGATGCCATGCTACTTTCCAAGAAAGGTACAAATAAATAAAAGTGCTACGATGCCCTTTAGGCAAGGAGTTTTAAAGGCTTGAAGGGTATTTAAGGGGAAAAGATTTATTTACTTTGAGTAAAAAAAAAAAAACATAATTGTACTTAGCTCCATATGAATGTCCTTTGCTAGTTCTGTCCATTTAGCGTGATGCATTTGTTTTATACATCTCTTTTGTTGTCTGTTTCTACCACCGTTAATTAAAGGAAAAGCTAAGGATGATATCAAATTGGAAATGTTAAAGGTTAATTTGTTTTTTATGGATGTTTTCTCTGCTGTATTAAAAAAACACTCACTTAGTGATGTGATGGAGTTTCTTTGCAAGACAACAGAGAAAAATAATACCTGTGAATGTAATGCGTTTCAACTAAACAAGGATATATGTTATGGTATCAGTGTTATAAATTAACTAAATTTACGTGAGAGATATGATCTGTAGGGATAAAAGCTATACAGTTCAATCTGTGATTAATAAAAACTCCTGACCCAAAATGATCAGTGTTGATATCATCTCAAATAAAACGTTTCTTAGTTACCACATAGTGAATACCAACAATGTCAGTGCCTTTGAAAGCACCATGCGCCTCCTCCTGAACCCATCAGTGATATAAGCACACAGAGGGTCACAGAATGAGAGAAGCTATAGCAATGTGTGCGTAATATAATGTAAATGAATGTGTGTGTATATGATAGCCATCGATTCACACTGACTGCCAATGGACAGAACAGACATTAGAGAAAAGAGGGAGACGAAGAAAGTGTGTGAAGAGAGGTGGAGAAAAGAGCAGAGAGGAGGATCCAGCCTCCTTTTTGCCTCTTGTCCTTTCATCCCCTCCTTCCCTCCTCTTATTTCATCTCTCCTTTATACCGTATTTACAATGCCCTTTCAGAATAAGATGAGGATAAAACGTCTACTACATATCAGACATGGTATTCCAATCAGTTGAGTTAGTCTATATGAAACGCTGTGCATAACATTCCTATGACAACAGTAATGTACTGTACTAATACACATTGAATACGTATGATGATAAGGACTATATATGGCAAGGGAAGGGCTGGCGGGGGGGAACACTTTGTCCACACACCACCCAGTTTCTCTGTCCAAATCATGACCCGTTTGGCAAGTTTTATGATTATTTACTCTCATCAAGCTTACTTTTTATAGAGCCCTGCCACTTAAACTATTGTAAAAAGATATCAGATAAGTCAAAAACATAAATAAATTAATTCTACTCTTATTTACTATTTATCTTTCACTTGCTAATTTTATTTTTCAACTCATTTATTTTTCTATTTTTTGGTCTTGGCACACATTTACTCATTTATCTATTCCCATATAGGACTATGTGGCTAATGTTACGTTAGCTAGCTTACCTGAAAACACTGGTGGATAAACACAAGCCTTTTTTTGCTAGCTACCCAGCTGAATTTGACTTTTGGCATACAACTACACCAGCTACTGCACCTAATATATATATATATATATAGTGTACAGCATTCTGCCCTAGCATTAGTGTATGAACATTTTTAACAATAGCTGAAGCATTGTAGCCAGCAAGCTACTTGCTACGCTACTTGGAGGAGACATTATCTTCAACTTCATCTTGCATTTCTCTGGTCTTTATCGAGGACCAGAGTGGAAAGTCTTGGACTTTATTTTGTCATCTTCAACATTTTGTAAATGTGTGATTTAATGTCTTGTTTTTCAAAATGGGAAATAAAGCAAATTTAAAAGTTCCAAGCTCTAGCTAGATATCTTTGTTAGTGTTAGCTTGCTGATTAAAATGCTTTAACTACTGTTAATTTACAGTGATGCTGCTGCAGTATGCAGTACAGTATATGGATAATTAACATAACATGCACTGGCTGGTGTAGTTTTATGAAGACAGTTAGCTTCAGCTAGGTAGCTAGCTTAAAAGGCTGGTGGAGTATTTAGCTACCAGTGTTGTCAGTTGAGCAAGCTAGCCACACAATCCTCTCCTTTGCTTAAAATATAAGCAATTTTTCTAATTCTGTTTTATGCCCAAGGACAATTTGAGGAAAAAAAATGTTGGATGGGGAAAATAAGGATTAAATATAATATATATAAGTGTAATACTGTACATTTCCTTTTACAATCCTTTTTTATTAACAATATAATTTTGTATTAAGTTATATTTTTGACTTGTCCTATGACTCTTTAATTACTACAACTACAACTTCAGTTCCAGGGCTCCATAAGTTTTCACATTTTATTATTATTTGTTAGCAAGTGAGTGAAAAAAAGTTTTTTCTCATCAGAATGATCTTCACTTAAAGAGATAAACTGCTTTACAATATTTTGAAGTAAGTGTAACAAAATGAAAGAAAACTTGCCAAACCCATCATTCACTTTCCCTATCACTCCCCATGTCTAAACATTCTTCCTCCTCTTCAGTGTGCTCTGGTTTGCTGCCCGATGAGGTAAAGTTTTAAGGCAAGAATGGAAGGACGGGGGAGGGCAGAGAGATGTAGGGGCGGCTACTGCTGCACTTCATTAAGGAAGCTAATATGGAGATTATTCAACTGGATACTCTGTCATGACTCCCCCTCTTTGCTCTCCTCCTCAACTTGAGGATGAGAGAAGATGTGGAGAGACGTGGTACAGTTCAGTTTACTTCACATCACTTTGTTTAAGCTGACTTCAGTTCAGAGCAGTTCAGTTCCCCAGCCTGTAGGATGCGTCTGTCTTTCATCTGTTTTTATTTTTCTGTCTCTATAACCGCATGGCAGCTTGTCTGTATGTCACACCAGTGTGATCTCCACCTCCTCCGTCTTGTCGCTCTTCTCCTGCGGTCGGCGGGGGTGCTGTTTGGGTGGAGGAGGAGCAGCTCGCACCTGCAGCGGTGAAAGAAAACATAATATATTAAGTTTAAGAAAAAAGGCAAAGTGAGGAGATGGAGATGGCCTACTTTTCTTAACTTGACAAACAGCTTAATGTCAATTTCCTGCTGTGGGACACACATTGTTTATCTCCAAAAAATAAAGAATATTTATTCTCTAACTTTAGAAACTTTTTTAAAAATAAACAGTACTCTGAATGGAAATCATAATTGGAATTCACAGGCAGTTTAATCAACACTTTGTGTTATATAAGGCTGCAACTATCGATGACTTCCATTCGATCTTATTGATTAATCTGTTTGGTTTATAAAATGTAAGACAACTATATAAATTACAATTTCCTAAAGCCCAAGGTGGCTTTTTGAATTGCTCTCTGTTTGGCTAAAGATATTTAGTTTACTATCACATAAGACAAAGAACAATATTCACAGTAAAGTAAAAAAACATTACACACAAAACACACTTCTTGAATAAGTTGTATACTAACCGGTCGTAGTTTGCCTGGGCCTCCTTCAGGGGTGAATCGCAGTGGCTGAGGAAATCCTGGAGACACAGGACTCTTGCCAGAGCTTTGATCTACAGAGAGAGAGAAAGAAAGAGAGAGAGAGAGAGAGAGAGAGAGAGAGAGATTTGTACACAGAAGAATTCACAGTAAAAAGCCGCATTGACCTCTTCTGAATAAATTCAACTACACACAAATGTTTTCTGTGTGTGTGTGTGTGTGTGTGTGTGTGTGTGTGTGTGTGTGTGTGTGTGTGTGTGTCTTACTGTGGGTAGGAAGCGGTGCCTTGTGTGACGAGGCGGGTGGTGGAGGCTTGTGCTCCCCGTTGAGTGCAGTAGAGGGTGAGCGTGGGAGAGGAGGCGGGGTGGAGGTCTCTGGGCTGGTGAAAGGGCTGATAGGAGGTTGCTCATACAGCGGGAGAGGTGGCAGAGAACATGGCAACTTCAGAGACGGAGAAATCTAGAAAAAAGGGACAGAAATAGAGAAATACATCACTGGAAATTTGCTGCTCACGTGTGATCCTACAAATAAGTTCAATACTCTGTATCACAGCACAAATTATATGAAACTGATAGTACTAAAAGGACCATCACTTAACTGACGTAAACTCCATTAAATTACCGCAGTTTGGAATAAAGCCACAATAAATACATCCAAAACAACACCTTCTTTTACATACAGTGATGATCAGACCACCATTGTATGTAAGGTGTTTTTGAAAAAAGACAAATGAATTGACTGAACTGACGAGACTACAATTAGACTCATCTTGACCTCAAGAATTAATTAGAGGCCAACATTTCAGTTGAACCTTGGCCTGATGGTGGAGCTGTAAACACAACATGGTCATTTCATCATCTCATAAAGTTAATATGGCTAACGTGTGGCCAGTATTTGGAGTCGTGTTTATGTCCACCTGATGAATGAAAGTGCAATATTCACTCTTTTTTTTTGCTCTGATTTTGGTCTCCACCAACTCCTGAGGGAATTATCTGGCTCACTCTCTGCTGTTTGCACCCAAAACTAACACTATGAGAGTGGTGAGAGTGAACTAAAACAGTTAAGTTGAGGCTGTTAAACCAAAACAACAAATCTAAAGATGCTTAACTCTCCATAGAGCTGAAGGGAACTGCAGAGTCGGGTGATGATTCTTTGGGGGTTTGTATGTTTGTATTTGTATGTATGTTAATGCAAAAATATTGGTTAGAGCAGCTTTGGTGGAGCACTAGGAATACTGTAACGAATACCTTACAGAAATATTGCTGGTTTACTAGTTTGACCTGCCACTACATACAACTTAACTGTGTCCGTGGCAGCAACCAGGAAGATTCAGATTTTTTTACCAATCTTTCCCCACATATGACTTAGACACTAAGAGTTGTTGTGGTGTGTGTTATGTCTACAGGCTTTTAGGAAGGGAGAGGCTGTTTCCTTCCTGTTGCTGAACCTCTAATAGGGCAGCACTCTGTGCCACAGATAAGACCTCTTTCTGTGATTGCAGTGCAGGATTTTTATCAGTTCTGAGCCACTGTTTGTGAACTCTGCCCTACTGATTGATCTACTGGACAACAGCCAGGAAGAGAGAGGGAGAGGGGGGAAAGTGGCACACTAGGCGACGGTATATGCTTGGTATTTCTGCACGGAGGAAAGACTGATAAGACCAAATTTCCAGCTCCCCAAGACTGAAGCGCTGTATATCTGTGTGTTACTCAAGTGGAAGTATGTCTCCGTCTGCATGCATCATCATACCTGTATGTCACCCAGCCCTCCTCCACTGGGCTCCCCATTCTCAGTCAGATCTTCGACCAGCACGGATGGGAAGACGCCCACCCGTCCGTTGAGCTCCCCCTCCCAGAAGCCATCGTCTGTCTGAGTGTCGCGGCTCAACAGGCGGATCACCGCTCCCTCGGAAAAGGAGAGTTCCTCGTCCGCCTGTCCGTCATAATCATAAAGTGCACGGACATACATCACTGCGGAGAGAAAGGAAGACAAAGAGAGAGAGAGAGCAATAAAATACACAGAAGGAATAATTATACTTGGGGAAATGTAGTTCCTTGTCTGCCTGGCCCTCATTGTCATACAGAGAAAAGTACACACCGCTGGAGAGAGGGAGAGTCAGAGAAGACAGAAATTATTAATAATTAGGTGACAGAGTTTTCCCATGTGCCTGGTCCAAGTATTCAGGTAGAGCTGACACCGTCGAAAGAGTGTTGGAGGAAAAAAGAAACTTGCAAAGAAAGCAGGTTATGAAAGAAGAATAAATGAGAAATAAAATAAAAAAATAAATGTAAGCCATCAACACCCAAAGTGCGTATGTGGATGCAACCAATAGTGATGCAGAAACAAGAGAGAGGGGGCACAAAGATAGTTCATGTTTGTGATAAAGCTCAGCTCTCACCCATTTTATTAAAGTGGTCTGCAATTTCAACCACTGGTGTTCTCTTTATAACCAATGTTATACAACTGTCTCGCTCTTGTTTCTGTTCCACTGAGTCACAGGAATGGCAGCGGCCAAGAAATCTCATTTGATGGTCTATGTGAAAAAACAATGGCCAACATATAAATGGATGAAAAAAAATCCAGAGGGACAAAGCTTGTGGAACCTGACCTACAACACTTTTTACTGAAAGGTGGCTCATATAGCCTTTAGGTTTTGCACTTACACTTCTGTTTATTACTGCAACCACACCAATACTTTTAACTTGTTTTACCCGGAAAGGTAGACAAACCCACTCTTGCTTATTCTAATAGCACACTGCTTTGCAAAATGAGTGTTGTTCACATTTAAAGTCCAGTGGAGCAGTAAAGAGAAAAATGCCTTAATCAGTGGCGCATAATAATCTCATTAGGGGAAGAAAACAATTAATTTACACTGGTACAACAGTTGTTCACTGAAACTCCTGGCATGCAGTTTAAGAATAATTTTCTATCATTGGGTTTACAGTGTACTTACTGTTTGTGTCTCCATTGATGCAGCCGGAGTGCAACTCTGGCTCGGTGGAATTGGACGAGGTGTGTGATCGAGCATCGAGTGTAGCCAGAGACTGGAGCATGCTCAGCAGACTGTTGGAGGTCGGAAACTGTAAGTATTTCTCTGGGACATAGCCCACGTGACCTGTCTTATTGCGAGCCTGGAAAAAACACACACACACACACACACACACACACACACACAAACTATGAAACAATGTACAACGGTAACATGAAAACATGCATGGCAGGAGAAAATTGAGCACCAAGGACACCATGCAAGGCTGTGAAACCAAACAGGGCAAACGCAACACACAGAGCTTATGAGATAATGCTTCTGTGGTTGTAACTGTAACCCTAAGGCACATCTGTGTGACCGCAACATGTGTATATGTGTGCACCTTGACCCAGTCCTCCATGTCTCCATCCTCAATGACCTCCAGCATCTCCTGTTCATCAATAGTTAACTCATCCGGCTGGGAGGCCTGCGGGAGAGGCACACCAACAGAGTTAAAGACAGAGAAAGTCGAGACATCATTAATTCATTTAAAAAATGCTTAAAAAAGGTAATGGTTATTTATGGCAGATTCGTCAGCATTTCACACTTCCTATATATGCAACATTGACATTCAACTCTGCTTTGTCATAGGATGCACCTGACTGTGTGTGTGGCCATTTAACCGCAGAGGAAAACTCTGTGTTGGTTTATACCTTGTATGAGTACAGGACTTTGCAGGTTAGCGGGTAGTTTCGGAGGGTTCCCGAAGGACTGGAGCTGCTGTCGTCAAAAACCTCCATGTTTTCTTCACACTCTTCTCCCTCCTCACGTTCCAAATCCACTGTGCCCTTTAACACACAAAAACAGCCAGATAAAGTCAAAACCTCTGATAACTTAACAAACAGGTGAATGGCGCCGAATAAAAAAAAAAGCACCATTCACCTTCAAATCTCCAGAGGGAAAAAAAAGTATCTAGTACTCCAGATCAAATACGAACACACCCTGTCTAAATACTTTATAATACCTCTTTAAATCGTTAAAGTTTGGCTAGATAGATGCAGTTCAACGCATTATAAAAAACTCACTTTTACACGACCTTCTGAATCTAACTCCTCATGTCCCGATGTGACGCCCAGCTAGGTGACTTGTTATGGCAGTATCTCTGTCTGCGTTGGCTGGTATGTACAGCTCCACCACTACACTTCACCGATTACAAGGTCTGTCCATTTAACAAAGGCTTTCACTTGTTACCTTCTCCCCTTCTTCCTGTGTGTTTGCACTCTCTCTGCTAGTGTCACAATTGAATCTATAGCAATGCTTACCTTTGCTTCCTGCCTGGGTTTCTCTGTCCTGCGTAATGTGGGTGCTACAGCTTTTAGAGACAGGTGAGGAAGGACTAATGTTTCATATGATGCAGCCCCTCCCCCTTTTGTTCCATGAGAATTTCACTGGCTTATATGAAGGCCATGTGATCTAGCTGGTAGAAAGATCCATCACACACAGCAAGTTGACCTGGCCATAACAACAGTGTGTGTGTGTGTGTGTGTGTGTGTGTGTGTTTGTGTGCGTGGGGCGCGTGTGCTTATCCATTCCCAAGTCATTGTGTGTAGTCATCAGATTTCTGTTGACACAGTAAACTCTACACCAATGCACAGAACAAAACAGTTGCAGTGTGTTCTGTATATCTCCTGGACATACAAATCTATTCCCTTGGGAAATAATAACCTACAGGTGAAATAATAACCTACAGGTGTAGTCCTAAGGAGTTTCCTTATAAAAATTAACACACTCTTATCAAAGCTCCATGATACTTTTGTCGCGTTACGTTACTCTTATCCACTTTACTGCATTGGTTTGAAAGTACACTGCACAGCCTCAGTGGCAAGCCCATTTCATCCCTAAAGAAAAATGCCTAGCATGTACTGTATGTCAGTAATAACCTCCCAAAAATATCACCAAAAATACATCTCAGTGTATGTACAGCTAAGATGCAGACCAATGAATGGACTATTTTATGATTCCTGGAGGTAATAACTGTGAAAGTGATATTGTAATGAAGGCAGTGGCTGCCTGAGGGACTTGAGGGTTCACGGCTTCCAGTATTTCATAGTTGTATTAATAAAGTTGAGTGGAATGAAGTAAGGGTCGAGGGAAGTGCCTGCTCTCTGATCTTATTGTTTTTCTTCACTCTCCTCTGCAAATTATTATTCACAGTCCATCCATCCTTCCTTCTCCCTCAGACGTTCGGCCACTTTTTGACCTCTCCCAAATCAGCAAACTGCTGTTAACACTCCCACCTACTGTTTTCCTCTCCTTTATCTTTCTCTCTTCATTTCCCTTGTTGCACCTTGTTATTACAATCCCTCTTTCTTCGCCGCTGAGTCTCTAAAAACTCCAGTACACTCCCACAAAAAAAAAATCAACTGCAACAAACTGCTGGTCTAATGCCTGAATACTCACTGTGCTTCCTGGTCTGTTCCTTTAATGACACCCATGTCAGGTGGAGGACTTTTCAGCAAGTCTAGCCTCCAAATGATTTATCTTATAAATAGGGCGAGGGGAAATTGGCAACTTTTAAAAACAAGGACTCATAAATAAAATGCAAAAATTCACACATCGCTACATAACTACTTGCAGATAATTGAGTATTTGGAAATGTCTAAACACAGTTCTTTGTTTCGGTCACCATTTTGTCTGTGCAAGTAATTGTTTTTTACAGTATACTGCGGCCTTACAGTATGCTCTTCTATGCTCTATGCTGTTTTTCACAATCCTCCGTCTCTCACCTCTGCATCCAATTTTACTTCAACATTATCACTCTGACTCTACTCCCTCCTCACCTCCTCATCACACCACCTCATTTTTCTCAGCTAACTCCCCCTCCTTCTTCTCTTCTCCTTCACTAATTGTCACTCCAACACTCCTTTCACTGCACAACTCCTTCCATCATTCTTTCTATCCATTTCTCTCTTCCTAGATTGCCCTCATTCCCCAGACTTTCTCTCACTTTCTCACACTATCTCTCTATCTTTCTCTCTGGTGTTAAATGCGAGCTGCAATATCATGTGAGCAGAATGTCAAGTGCTTTCAATGCAGCAGACCGACTATGTTTAGTCTTGTTGACAGACACACACAGACACACAGACACAGACACACACACACATACACACAGGCGTCTCCAACACAAAGTCCCGTGTGGGATTACACTCCTAGTCCGGCGTACATACACTCTCCTCCCCTCACATATACCCAGTGGAGAGCCAGAAATAGCAGACACAAATGCACAAACATAAATGCACATAAATATCCACACACACACACACACACACACACACACACACACACACACACACACACACACACACACACACACACACACACACACACACACACACACGGAGGACACAGCATACGTATATGGCTGCAGTATTGATTGTATATACCGTAATTAAAAGCTACATTAAGTTGACTGGAAGCAGTGGGAAACCAGCCTGGTTATGTCCAAAGGTAACCCAATCACCTCTAAAGCTCACTAAATAAAATAATATCTTGTTGGTTAAATGCATACAAAACATGTACTGGTAGCGGATTTTCTTTTACCTTTGTACAGAGCCAGGCTAGCTGTTTACCCCTGTTTCTAGTCTTTGTGTGAAGCTAAGCAGCTCTCAGCTTTAGCTACATATTTAGCGAGCAGATATTAGAGTGGTATCAATCTTCTAATTTAACTCTCACCACGAAAGCAAATAAGTGTATTTCCCATAATTTAAAACTATTTGTTTGCAGTGGAATGCTGTATAGGGTAGGAGGTGGATTCCTTTCCTGAACTGCTGATTCCCTGAGTATGTACACTTGCTCACAATTCAACGAGGTGATAAAAAAAATCTGTATTCATGCCAATAAAGCCTGGGGGTCATTAAATTAAAACTGCCAGTTGTGTGAGGACTACTAGTGTTGCAATGGGGAAGTGGGGCATTTTAAGAGGCTGTAACTGGCGTGACAGTTGATTAGGCAGCAGGGCTTATGGCAATTATCTTGCAATTTACATCATTCAGGAAGTGATTTGTCAAGAGAACTATTCTAGTTGGGTGGTTTTGACTTCTAATGAAATAATAAAGATTGAAAAGCCTTAGATTATGAGTCAGTGCCTTGGAGTTCGGAAGGTAAATGAGAGGATGGTAGATATATGACTTACATACATTGACACATTTCAGTGGTCTTGTGGTGTTCATTTGAAGTGGGTAAAAGAGGCACCATGCATGTGACACAAATCAGCTACGAACTATGTTGTGTAGTAAAACGGTACTCTTCTACTTTGGATTTGTAGGTGTGAGATTTGCACTTTCCAGCCAAGTCAAAAACTGTTGCGACTTTGAGAATTGCTGATAAAAAAGAATCATGTATGTATGTACTGTATTTATTTACAGTATGTGTTGGCATACTGGTAGTCACATTAAGGTTCATGTTATGTCATCAGTTCTGTTGTTCATTAATTCCTCCAATGGTTTCAAATTTCATTAATAACCTTTCTGTTTTTGTGAAAACAGAACAAGTTTTCTGGCTTGGCGAGAAAACACCAACATACGAGGGGAGGTGTCTCACCGACAGTGAGGGATCGTGGGAAGTGTAGTTGGCCCAACGTTCATTCTCCAGCTCCTCCATCACCTACACCATGCACAGAGAGAGCAGGGGGATTTATACACATATCACGCACACGCACACGCACGCACGCACACACACACACACACACACACACACACACACACACACACACACACACACACACACACACACACACACACACACACACACACACACACACACACACACACACACACTATATAAAACCTACCTGGTTCATGGCGCTCTTCAGCCAGGTATCCACAGCAACCCCCACTTGCCGCAGAAGGTCCAATCGAGCCTCAGCTTTTAACTTTATTGTCTTTAGAGAGAGGTGTTAGGTATGTTAGGAACATTAAATATATCACTGGCTTAAACAGTTTCACTTGCATTAGTCTTGAAAAACATGTTTCATTGGCCTAATTATAGACACTGTGACACTAACTGTGAGCCCATATCACTAAAGTTAGCCTGCTAAGTAATGTTATAATGACTGATAGGAATGATGGACACAGCTAAAATAAGCGGTCGTACAAATAAAAAATAATTGCAATTTTAATTAGAGGTAAAATCCTACAACGTTTCACTGTGGGTCAAGATTACCAGCAGGCTGCTTACACCACACAGACATCATTACTAGGACTACATTTGGTCTACAGGTTGCAAAAGTGCCACACCCTCTGCTTTATATTCAGTCGTTAATGGCAACCTCTTTCTGTTTTTAGCCATGATGCTGAAACAAAACAAATACAAGGCAATAACAATATAATGACTTATAGCAAACATTACTGTATACAGTTAGCACTGAGATAGGAGCCATTTCTCATATATAATTGGTTGTTAATCCATGATCTCTGGTCTGTAGTCATGATACACCTCAATGCACACAGCAATATTTTTTTAAATGATTTGAAGTTGAACCTCGTAGCAATCAAATATTATTTTTTCCTTTCAGCTGTATTACATCACATGCCACACAGTTCAGTGACAGAGAGGATATGAACTGGATTTGCGCTTCAAAATGTGCCGTGTAGTCTCATAAATGGCAAATCATCAAAAATGGCTGCACGTTCTTTTAATGAGCTGTGAACACTGGACACGTGCTGTGTTATTTCCTAATGAGACAATATGATCAGGCTATAACCACCAGTAGGAACCCCCTGAGATTTACATTGATTCTGCCTCGCCTCCTCAACTCTCTTTCATCTCTGATCCTCTCTTTTTTTTCCTGCTTTCTATCACAGTTTTCATCAATTTCCTCTCTCATTACCCACGTCTTTCCTTTCTCACCGATGCTGACAGAGCAGATTGATAGCTAATAGCTCCTTCCCACAGAGACGTGCAGTCAGAAACACACTATCAAGACAGACTTCCCGGCTTTGATCAATAAAGACCTGAGCCCCTTAAGTGCATCCATTTTTTTTCTTTCCATTAGCAGCGCCCAACAAATGCTAAAGGTTGCTGTTGGACCATAAACATAGCAGACTTAAGGGGAGAAAAGTTAAAACAATGGCCTATACATGTTCAGCCATCTGTGCAGCAGTAGTTGAAGTCAATAGAATAAGACGCCAGTGGTGTGAGTACCAATCACTGGTGGATAGATTGTACAACCTCAGACCGACACACAGTCCGGCAGCTCTAATCAATAAAACAGACAGAAAGGTAGACGGAAATATAGATGGAGAGATAGACAGGCAGCGAACTACTGCAGGAAAACTCAGCTGTGTGGCTATAACTAATATTGAGCTATTCTAAATCATGGGACCACCTTTTTTATATTACATTTGGTTTTACAATGACTCACATGGAAGCAGACATAAAATATGAATTCTGCAGAGCTGAAAAAGATGACAACAGCTGAACTTGTTGAGAAAAGCAATGACACAGTGAAGATTTGAAATGACAAATTTTAAGAAGCTACATACTGAGGAAACTAACTGGTCTTGTGTTTCTACCGATATGATATGTGCACTATTTTAATAACCAAAGATATGCTACACTTGAACACGCCCCTACGATTGTGTCTATGCTCTTATTACCAAAGGTGTGCCTAGTATATGAGTAGATATTTCCAATCAATTTATCAATCCTTATTAGTTTTGTATGCTTGTGCTGGAAAGCACAATCTTGTCTCTGTCTTGACGCATCTTCTGTCTGAAGCATTTTGATGCCACGTGTTAATGAGGCCAGATTGGCTGGTGGAGCCAGTTTGAGAACAGCCTTCAACAGCTCATTAGTATGGAGACAGAATCTTTCCTCAACTGCTCTCACTCTCCCATCCTCTAAGAACTCCTTAGAAAGAGGAAAATAGCAGAGAAGAGGTAAATTATCATCTAATATCAATGAGGGGAATTTCAGATGGAACGTCTGCTTTATTTCAAAGTATGCTACAAGAGAGAAAAGACAAAAACAAACATGCAAGATAGTGTATATAAAAGATAATAGATCTATTTTTGTATTCGCCCGTTGGTAGAAAGCGTAATTGCATAGATTTGTCTGTGAGAAGAATACAATACAATAATCTGTATTGACTAAAGGTAATTCTGGATGGTCCTTAATTTTCATAAAATGTTATATATATATATATATATATATATATATATATATATATATATATATATATATATATATATAAAAAATATAAACACCTTCCTTCACACACCCTCTGAGAATATCATGTGTATCACTTTATCCTTGATTTCCCTCCATCTCTGAAGCATGTTGTTCTATTAATAAAGAAAGCTCCACTACAGTACACACAGCTAGCCTGGGGCACACTGTCATTATATATAATTTATATAAGAATATATAAAATGATATGTTCTGAAAAATATTCACTTGACTTTTATCACAGCATGTATAACTTAATCATGCTGATTAATTTGGTTAGGGTAATAGCTATTCTAGTAATTTCAGGGAAAGACATGCACCGCCTCTAGTTCCAGTATCCAGAGTCTTTTATCAAGCACTCAGCCAGAGGCCATGAAATCAGATGTTTGCAGAGAGCACAGAATACATAACTCTACAGTTTCTTTCGATGTTTATTGATTCCATTCAGAGAGGAGAAAAAGAGGATCTTCTGAAGATTGAGGAGTGTACTGTAGATTGAGGAGTGTACTGTAGAACACTGCAGGATAGGTTCAAAGGCATAAAGCATTTACACTGTTTTCTTTCTTTTAGTCTTTCGCTCCCTTCCCTAATTTGTACATTTAGAACAGGGGAGACATTTGAATTTTAGTCTTTTGTGACCATATTACAAGAACTTAAATTCCACCTTACTCTTCCCCCATAATGATATGAACACTACTCAATCCAACATACTAATGTGTCTAGTTTTCTCCATAAAGGCAACAAGCTCTCTGGCTTTTAAACATATTCTTAAAATAGTCATGGCTAATAAATAGGTCTGCAAGCCTTTAAAAGTTGTATATGAATCAAGGCGTGTTTTCAATAAAATATTGAGGTAAAAAAAAATAATAATTATGGGACAAGACAATAAATAAAACCTATAAAGTCTCTAAACATTGTATCTTTCTCACAGATTCCCCCACAGATTGACATGCAGTAAACAGTCACATTTTAAGCACAGACTGCATCGACTACAAACATTGATTTTGAAACTCAGATGGCCATCAAAGCCAGATTTTATCACAAGCAAATTAGGCAATTTATGAATCATTAGTTCATGAGGACAGGTAGTGAGACCAGTTATGCTATCAGTCTTTCCTACTGGCATTACAGACATAATGCTTCTGAAACACCAATGAGCATTTCTCCACTGAGTACAGATGCTTCAACAATATATTTTAATTCCCAAATTCACTGTAATTATTTATACATTTCTTCATGTTATTGCTTATAAGGGTCAGAAAAGCCCACTGCAACATGTTTGATGGGATGATGGTGACAAGATTTCATGAAAAAGGAAAGAATGAAGCAATCGCTATCCAGATAATGCTGTAATCAAACCTGTGTAATGTCTTTTGTAGCGCTTTCACTCCCTTTATATTTCTGTGATAAGAGCTCTGTGCTGAAGCCATTTGTACCAAATTATCTCATAAAATATTCATCACCTTACACAAGGTAATGCTGGCCTGGAAGAGCAAAGCATAGCAGACAGACAGTGTGAGTGACAGAAGAGAGAGAGACAGAAACAGAGAGGAAGAGAGAGAGAGGAAGAGAGAGAGAGGGTTGGGTAGGAAAGATGTAGTGTTGTTGCATGTTTGCACTTTGTGATAAAAAGACTATTACTATTATATTGTAGAAAGTTAGATCACATGCTACTTATAGTGTTGCTCAAATATTCTTGCAGTGTACGGTCAACTTAAATACCTAGCAAAAGGTAGTATATCTATCAATAAGAGCAGTACCTTTACATACCAATAATGTGCAAAACCACCTTAAGGGATAAAGAAAAGTAGTGAAAAGTGATCGCACGTAGAGGTAAGATCAGAAATGAAATGTTTTTTATAAACCTGACAGCAGAGGGTGCCAGATATGTAAAAGCCTGATCAGAAAGCAGTATGGAGGCAAAGAGGTAGCAGGGAAAGAAAGAACAATGTAGTGAAGTGAAGTAAGTGGTGAAATTGAAAAACAGAGATGAAAAGCCAAATGGAGTTGACAGATGATGCAGTGACCTCATTCATACTGTGACAGGTTGAATCTGTGAAAACCAATACATAAATGATAGATATCTCTGCAAGTGGAAAGGCTGAGTGGTGTAGAAAGACAAGAGAGGGAGTGTGAACATAAGATGAGAAAGAAAAGGAGGCAGAAGCGGAGGTGAAAGACAGAGGAATTGAAGAAAAAGCCAAAAGAACAATAAATCTGGGTTAGGGTTAGGTAGTCTCTCATAGGTCAGATCTCTAGATGATATCAGAGCTGTGGGGATAACTGGGCTTTGTGGATAACAATGGTCGAATAACTTGAATGATTTGACATCTCCTGCGATGTGAAAGGTGTACTGATCGATCACGGGCCATGTTTGTTGATGGTTATAGCACCCTGCTGCGTCAGCTGTTCAGATCGGCAGACTGAATGCTAACTGCCATTGTTTGAATTCAAAATATTTACCAAATAATTAGTCACTCAGCCCAAACACTGGTTAGAGGAAATATGAGTCAGAATTGAATTGTATGTTGCCACTGAAACAGAGCGCTTGATTTCAAGACTAATGCTGCATTGATGTCACGGCAGGAAGTGAGTCTAAGTCGATATGCAACATTTACTACTTCTGCGTCAATCTGTACCACAAATTTTACAGTGTTTTTTTTAGGGAAAAATACACACTCCCCTTTTTTCCCTTAAACACACCATTCTGGGCCCCTGGTTAGCTCACCTGATGGAGCGGGCACCCATATATAGAGGTTTACTACTTTTACTCAAGTTTGTTTATTCAAGGTTTGTTGTAGAATAATCATTCTTTTTATTAAATTTCAGATAGAGGAAACCTCTATCCATCCGTTCTCCATGGAGCACCCAGACGAAACCCATAAGAACATAGGGAAAAAATGCAAATTTAACACAGAGAGGTTCCAGTTTAAATGCAAAGGGAACATTTATTCTCTCTGTTCCCAATGTGAACACATACCTCAGCTTTGCGTATGTTTTCTTTGGTGTCTTCTATCTTCAACTCCAGATCTAGTCTGCCCTGCTCGGTGGGGGGCAATCCATGGTTCTCGCACTCCTCCAGACGCTAAAAACCCCCACACAGAAACACATAAGTTTAATGTAACAATGTGTGAATGTGTGCTAAACATATTGTTTGGTATTGTCTAAAATGGCTATATGTGACGAATGTGAGCGTGTGTCCATCTTACTCTCTTGTAATGGATGATATTCTTGTGTTCTCTGGCCACTCTGGTTGCCCATTTCCTCGCCTCCTTGTTCAGACTGTGCTCCTCCGTCGTCCCCGTCTCCGACTCCAGCTGACGACTCTAATATAGACAAACACACAAACGCACGTACATACATACATACCAGACAGGCATGGGTAAACACACACATATACCCAGCCCAATACACACAAACACAAGCATGGCAGGGAAACACACACATACACAAGTGCACACATAAGTACACCGTCGGTGGTAACGGCACAAGGTGTGTGATATGCAGAAGCTGTTAATTGAGCTAAAGAAAGTGTGAGAGAAAGATTTCCTTCGCACATAATTAATACAGCGTGTTGTCATCATCCTTGAACAAAATTGCTGCTATTAAAACCACATGTGAAAGAGCATGAGTGTGTGATTGTGTGTTTTTGTGTGTTCTATCAAGTGAGAGAGCATGAGGTGCACGTCAACAGGTCTTTAAAAATGTTGTTTTACATATAAAAGCAGCTATGTGGGCCTTCCACATCAATTATAAAAATGTGGCAATTTTACTTCAGAAACTGAAGTATTAATGTGTCTAAGTCCACAGTTTACACACCTAGTTACTAATCAATTACTTACCAACGACACAGCCAGCATACATTTTATCTTAAACATTCTTACTATGAGTCATGGGATCCTCTATGAATGCACTTTTTTTTTTCCATATAGTTTTTTCAAAAATTAGCAATTGTCACTTCCAACTAAAACAAACTGAGCCTCAGGATGTATATACAGCACATTCCGTGTCACTGATGTGTGCTCACAGACCTGAAAGGATGGGTTTCCCACAATCTGATAATAGAAGCTTGTTAGCTACACTACAGTACAGGATAATTTTAATTGCAAGTTTCCATGCACATCATATCTATTAATTATGTGCCGCTTCAGTAACAAAAAGGGCATAAATCTGGCTAAGTACAGGTGTGAAACGAAGAGTATTACATGGGAGATTTACAGCTTAATTACATTCAGGCAAGGGAGGGAGTTAAGGCAGGGAGGCAGAAAA
Source organism: Perca flavescens (assembly GCF_004354835.1). Lineage (NCBI taxonomy): Eukaryota > Metazoa > Chordata > Actinopteri > Perciformes > Percidae > Perca > Perca flavescens. The sequence goes on from NC_041333.1 coordinate 19,809,944, forward strand.
CTAGATTTGAACAGTGGCTATGAACTGACATACTGCAAAGAGAGCTAAGTAAATTGGGCCTTGATAGTTTATTAGTATAGTTTCAATAGAGTAAAAAGAGTGAATAACGATTTCTTGCCAGCATTCACATGTTGCGAGGAAAATGTGAACACTGGCATGCAAAACACTTTGAATCTTCTCCTTGTATGTTACCTTTAAGTGCTATTCTGATGCTGTTTGTTTAGATTCCTCATTCTGTATTTCAGCTTTGTAAAGCATAAAGCATGCTGGTAAGCTCCTAAAAAAGTCCGGGAGCACCTTAGACCGGTTACACACTGCACGCGTCGCGCGAGCGTGTCCGTTTATATTTCGGCTCCCATGTTAACAGGTTAGAGCTTACACACTGCCGGCGTGAGACGCGCGTCCTGAGACGCATGCCTGCTAGAAATAGAAGCAACGCCTATTTTTCGCGAGCGAGCGTGTTGGAAGCGTTTCCAGGCAAAATAGAATAGGAAAATATGTTTATATGTGTAATGATGAAGTGTGTAAGCTCATCAATAAAGAAGCAGGTTAACTCATGTTGGGCTAGCTAATCTTTATTAATTATTACCGTTCATGACATGGTGTCAGAAGTGGTTGACTGGACGCCTACAAAGCTGTAATGGCAAAGCTCGGACCACCAGAACCGTTTGACTTCACCCGCCCAGCGGACTGGCCGATGTGGCGCCGTCGCTTCGATCGCTTTCGGGTGCCGTCGAAGCTGGACAGGGACAGCGGGGAAGTGTAGGTCAACACGCTTCTCTATGCCATGGGAAGGGAGGCAGAGGCAATCTACGACTCTTTTGTGTTCAATGAGGACGAGCACTCGGACAGCGACACGGAAAGGATTAATCCAGCGCTCGACTATATCACGGTAATGGACAAGTTCAACAACCATTTTGTCCCTAAGCGCAACGTGATCCACGACAGAGCATGCTTTCATAAGCGGGTACAGAAGCCCGGAGAGACCGTTGAAGCCTTTGTCAGAAGCTTGTACGAGCTAGCACAATACTGTGAGTTCAAGGAGACTAAAGATGAACAAATTCGAGACAGAATTGTCATTGGCATATCGGACAATGATGTTTCTCAAAAGTTACAACTTGAGCCAGATCTCAAACTGGAGAGAGCTATTCAGGTAGCCCGCCAGAGCAAACAGATCAAAGAGCAGAACGTGAGTTTGCGCACGGACTGTGCAGTGGACGCTGTGAGACAAAGCAGACGGCAATTCCATGCTAAAATGGGCACCAGTGACGGACAATGGCGGAGAAAGCAGGAACATGGTGAGTCAAAGCAAGCAGTTGCCTGTTTACGCTGCAACAGGAACCATGGGAAAACACATCCCTGCCCAGCTAAGAACAAAAGATGCAGAAAATGCAATAATTTGGGACATTTTGAAGCAGCTTGTCATACTAAAATGCTAAAAGAGGTTGCACTAGAGTCAGATTCCACAACAGACAGAGGGGACACATTTTTCCTTGGAGCAGTACCTAAAGCTACACCAGATATAATTGAGCAACCAGATTCTGAAAATGAGTGGCTGGTGGATTTACCTGTGAACGGCAGCACAGTGGAATTTAAGATTGACACAGGGGCAGACATCACGGTAATGTCAGAGACCGCGTTTCACAGACTGCCACAGAGCTCAAGACTGGTCACTGTAAGAGGAAAACCTAACATCACCAGTCCAGGTGGTAAAGTGAAGAGTATAGGTAAGTTCCTGGCCACAAGTCAGTACAAGGGGCAGAAATACCGCTAATGGGTAACTGTCATAAGGGGCCCATACTCTCACAACCTGCTGGGGCGGAGTGTTGCCAAGAGGATGGGACTGGTAATGAGAGTTGATGGCATCGACACAGTCATGCTTGGCGATGTGTTTGGGGACATTGGTCTGCTCAAATGTGACCCTGTCAAAATTGAACTGAAAGCCGATGCTGAGCCATACACTCTGTCGACGCCACGGCGTATCCCCTTTCCCCTTCTGTCGAAAGTCGAAACGGAACTGCAGCGCATGCTAGCCTTGGGCATAATAGAGGAGGTCACGGAGCCCACAGATTGGTGCGCCCTGATGGTTCCTGTGGAAAAGAGGAACAAAGACCAGGTTCGGGTGTGTGTGGATCTCAAACGACTGAACAAGGCAGTTAAGCGGGAGAGATTCATCCTGCCAACGTTGGAAGATGTTGCTCCAAAGCTGGCTGGAGCTAAGGTCTTTTCTACTCTGGATGCTTCATGCGGATTCTGGCAGATTCCCCTGGACACTAGCAGCCAGAAATTCATAACACCTATAGGCAGATTCTGTTTCCGGCGGCTGCCATTTGGGATAACTTCGGCCCCAGAAATCTTCCAAACACAGATGACTACACTGCTAAAGGGCCACGAGGGGGTTGTCGTGGTGATGGAAGACATACAGATTTTTGGAGGGACCAGGGAGGAACATGACACCCGCCTAAATGCTGTTCTGAGGACAATAAGAGACAGTGGCTTGAAGCTCAATAAAGCCAAGTGCCATTTTGGCAAGTCGGAAATACAGTACTTTGGACATGTCATTAGTGCAGAGGGCATGAAACCTGACCCTAACAAAGTGAAAGCTATCACGCAAATGCCAAGCCCCACCAACGTTGAGGAGCTCCGTCAGGTTCTTGGCCTTGTTAACTATGTCGGGAAGTTCCTGCCAGACCTCTCCACGAGGCTGCATCCTATTTCTGGCCTGCTCAGGAGAGAAAGTGAGTGGGTTTGGGGCGAAGTGCAAGAACAGGCGTTTAACAAAGTTAAAGCAATGCTTGTGTCAGCTCCTGCACTGGCGTATTACGATGCCAACCGGAAAACTGTGATAAGCGCAGATGCAAGTAGCTATGGCTTAGGAGCTGCATTATTACAGCAACATGAGGGCGAGTTAAAGCCAGTGGCATTCTGCTCTCGCACGCTGTCTGACTCTGAGAAGAGATACTCTCAGATAGAGAAAGAGTGTTTGGCGGGCGTGTGGGCATGTGAACGGTTCACACGTTATGTGCAGGGCATGGACAGTTTCCGTCTACAAACTGACCACAAACCACTGGTGCCCCTTATAAACACATACGACTTAGACAAAACCCCTCCAAGGTGCCAAAGACTCCTTATGCGCCTTTTAAGGTTCCATGTGGTCGCCGAGCATGTTCCTGGGAAACAGCTGGTCGTCGCTGATGCCCTCTCCAGAAGCTCTCCGTTACAGGAGATGGGTGAAGGGAGTACCGACCACGAGGTACAAGCATATGTCGAGTCAGTAGTAGCCAACACACCAGTGTCAGCACAAAAACTTCATGAAATCCGTGAAGCCACGTAGCATGACAAGGAGCTGCAAACGGTCATGGGTTTTATCAGGAAAGGATGGCCACTGAGAGCAACACTGCTCCCGTCTCTGCATGGATATTACTCTGCAAGGGCACAACTCTCAGAAGCGGATGGGTTAGTGTTATACCAGGACAGACTTGTCATTCCGGCTGCACTAAGGTCTTACGTGCTGAAACAGCTGCATGAGGGACACCAAGGACTGACAAGGTGTCGAGCTCGGGCCAGGATGTCAGTTTGGTGGCCGCGCATCAGTTCAGAGATAACACGGACCGTGTCCGAATGTGAATTCTGCATTAAAAATAAGCCCACTCAGAGGCGAGAACCCCTCCTTACAACACCTTTACCGGGTGGCCCCTGGCAGCGCATCGCTGCAGATTTGTGTGAGCTGGAGAGGAAGAATTATCTTATTGTGACTGACTACTACTCTCGGGATATTGAAATAGCTCACCTGTCTACAACATCTAGCCGCCAAGTTATTGACAGGCTTAAAAGCATGTTTGTGAGATGGGGAATACCGCTGGAGCTGGTGAGCGACAATGCCACACAGTTCACGTCCGCAGAGTTTCAAGACTTCAGTCAGAAGTATGGGTTTGTACACACAACCACTAGCCCTCATTACCCCCAAGCGAATGGTGCTGTGGAGCGGGCCGTTCAGACTGCTAAGCATGTCCTGAAGCAGCCTGACCCATATCTAGCTCTCATGTGCTTCAGGGCGACCTTGAGTGCCGCTACTGGAGTGAGCCCAGCTTTACTCATGGCTGGCAGAGACATCCGTACTACTCTGCCTGCGCTTGAAGGACGACTGCAAGTTACTCCGGTCGATAGGAACCAAGTCCAGGAAAAGGACATCCAGACCAAGACGGCTTCCAAGTTCTTCTATGATCGTCGTCACTCTGCACAAGCACTTCCTGACCTACACCCTGGGCAGGACGTCAGGGTGAAACTTGACAGTGATAATGGCTGGAAATCCTCTGCTAAGGTCGTTAGCAAGCGTAAGGAGCCACGGTCTTACTTGGTGAAGATGGCAAACGGGGCAGTGATGTGATGCAACAGGAGACATCTGCTGGTTGTCCCAGAGCCGGTCAATCCAACGGACCAGAAGCAGCTGCAGTCTGCGGGTCCTCCAGTGCAGCTGCCCAGCAGTACCCTGACTGTGGCCAGTCCCGGACACAGTGACAATTCCTCCGATCAGAGTCAAATAGACCCAGCTGCGGGGTGTGCTTCACAGCCTTCAACTCCACGCAGAGCAGTGCTGGTGACATCCAGGGGGCGGGAGGGGCGGGAGGTCACATAGGTATAGAGATGCCTAGTTGCATAGTGCAGTTTCACTTCACACTTCATTTCTTCTGTTCTATAGAGTTTGTGTGCTAAAGTAAAAGAATAACGAGTATGAGACTGTGACTGTTAAACTAATATGACATTCGGTAATATGTTAAATGTATGTTATTAGTACTTATTTAGACCACATGTGATGGGAATTGGAATGCAGAAATTTGTTTAAATATGAGTTGACACTCAATGTGGTGATGCTGAGGTTATATAGCAACCACTCAAGGACTGTTCAACACATCCACATAGGAACAGCAACTATCGAGGGAAGAATAATCCCTACGTTGCTGTGGACCGAGGGCAGTCTACCCCAGGGTCCTAGAGTTAAAGACTGTTAAGTTCACGATTACTGTTCACATGATGAGATGTGTATCTCAGGTTAAGAAGTGTAGTTCACCCACGTTAAGGGGGAGATGTAATGATAAGATACTGCAGGCCACCGTAGTCGCGGTGGGACGTCATCAGTGTGCGTCGGGAATGAGTAGGCAACAAGTGTGTAAACTCATCAATAAGAGAAGCAGCAAGAAGCAGGTTAACTCATGTTGGGCTAGCTAATCTTTATTAATTATTACCGTTCATGACAATATGTCATTTAGACACGAATGCATATTAATAAATGACATCTTGATGTTTGAAAGTCTAGGTTTTGACATCAATGTAGATATAAATGTAATACAAAATTTCAGAGAAAATATTTTCAAATGTTGCACTGGTCATACAGAACGAAATATTCTGTAACATATTTGCAGTCAATACTGCCGATGTTGTCTTGCTTTAATCAAATCAGTAGGCTATAGGCTATAAAGGGTAGTAGGATAGGCTACGATAACAACGTGAGTGACGGTCCAACATCAGATAGGCTGTATAGGCTCTTTACAGCTACACAGACAGCCCACTTACCCATTTTTCAGAGTTTGAATCTGTCAGCACTATGTCCCGAGATCAGCCCTCCCTGTACCTAGCAGTGGGAGCAGCGCCGCGTCAGACACGCTTCTGGTGTGTAGGACACAGAAAAATCCACGCAGCTGACACGCAGCTGACACGCAGCTGAGACGCAACAGAAACGCCACGCTCGCGAGACGCGTGCAGTGTGTGACCGGCCTTACAATGTTCTGCTGGTCAATGTGATATTATAGGGCATTAAGTGACACGGTGCAGTACAGTACAAAATCTTTTTTTAATTTGTATTTTTTATTATTATGATGTAGTGGGGACCTTTAGCAAATAAGACATATGGTAATCAGATTGCATTCTAAATGTGTTGATGTGTCAATGCCAAATTGACACAGGTCCAAATGATAAGAGGCTAAATGATGTCTAGTCAGCCTGCCAGCTCAGGGAAATGTTACATACAGTGAACTTAAAATGGTGTGATCATACTGTACTTCAATAACAACCTCCACTGTCATAATAACAGTCATTTAGAGGACGGTATAGAACAACTGTGTTATTCTGAAACCACAGGGATGAAGGGGTGAGAATTAACTTTCAAAGTGTAGTCATCTGTGTGACTGGGAAGTACTGTATATGCTGGTAGGAAAGTTTAAAAGTCCAAACCCTGGGGCCTTGTTGTGGGAAGGCTCCCCTCACTCTAAACACTTGTTGTAGGTCTTTATCATTATATAAAGCAAAAATGACCCAAAAAAGCTCTAAACCCAATGATAGTTTTGTCACTGTAAAAAGCTACTACTGTCTTTTCTAATGCATCATTACAAATGTCATAGGCTGCCATTGTTCTCTCTTGCCAGAGCTTGCAGAGACATACTGCTGTCTTGACTAATATAATACATCACGTTGTACAGCACCTGTATCACACTTCATGGTGGCTGATTTGAGTTGATTTTGGTGTGGTGGTTTGGAAAGGGTGAGCTAACACAGAATCTAACAAAGAAAATATACACACACAAACAACAAAAAGAAAAAAGAAAACAAGAACAGAGATGGTCATTCTGCCTGAAATGACCATATTATATATAGTATAGTGATATTTCAGAAGATGATGCAACAGCAACAAGGTTACGGTATCCGTTGTGTTAAGTCATGTGCTGGGACTGCATTGCTCACCAACAGATGACAGTATCAAAGCATTGTATTACTGTGGAGCCACTGTCATAACTGGTATTCAGTAATCCAGCAAGTACGGCTCCCTTGTTTCATTATGGAGCAAATAGACCATGCTGGGTATAAGAAAACTTAAAGTAAACAAAGATAATGAATACAATAATTAGCCCTCATTTTACTGTCTAATAAACAGGTTTACAGTTTACAAACAGTCAAGAATTTGAGCAGCAGGAGGGTAGAAAACTCCTCCGTCTAATAGCAATGGCTTATTTTGGAACCAGATCACAGGAAACATTGGTTTATAAGTTTCATATACAAACTGTAAATTGGGGAAGACTAGTTCTACGCACCTATTACTGTTATGAACTTCAACACAGCTACACGTTAGAAACACATATTCCTCAGTATGGCTGTGTGTGTGTGTGTGTGTGTGTGTGTGTGTGTGTGTGTGTGTGTGTGTGTGTGTGTGTGTGTGTGTGTGTGTGTGTGTGTGTGATAGTTCTTTTTGAGCAAATTAATTTTCTTGTTGTGGTCTTGTGAGGTTTCCTGAATAAATAAAGCTTAACTAACTAACTATTTGTCTAATAACCTATCCAAATGGCACCACTAGGGTAATGGTGGGTAGATAGGGTGGGATAGGTTGGAAGAGTCATAATAATAGAAGTACGAGTTCATTATGTATCAAATAAGAAACATGTCTGGTCTGATCCACAACTAGTAATTCAGAGCATCACACATATTTGTCAGCTTTATTCTTATTTATTACACCAGCAATGGGCATGATGTCAGAGGGGTAGTTGCAGCCATGCTGGTTATGCTGCAGAATGTAACAGGCATGGTGATTGTACTATGACAAACCGACATAGGGATTCTGATAACCTGTCCTTGCAATAACTTTTACAGTAATTACATGAGGGAGGAACATCCACCCTTGAATATGTAACATACACATAGCTCATAGTCTTGTGTAAAAAGACTGTGTGTCATTACTGACTAGACAAGTTGCTATGGCTACTGTATACTACTTTCTGTTTGGGAAGAAGGATGGGCCCACGCTACAAAGGATAAGACTGTAAAGGTTATTCTAGTTGACCTACTGTCTTCTGCAGTCAATCAAGGTTAAGTCATGAAAGAAAGCACCATCCACCTTAGCGCTCCATACTCAAGCAGTCTAGGGCATCTTTTGAGGGAAATGGTTATGTATAGTAACCACAGTGCCATGATCACAGGCAGATTGCCCCTTATCGATTTAGAGTATGCATAACCCAATCCGTTTTCAACATTATATGTCATTTATTCATATACATTTGATATATTTACAATATGTTTGATATGCCAGAGTGATCATTAAGTGTACTAAATGCAAAGACGTGTGCCTGTCCACAAACAGCAGTCATTAGTTAGAGAGTTACTTGCTCAGCAGTCATACATACAGTACATAGAAATTCATAAATTACCAGCATCACGCAAAATGTCAATCATAGTACCAGATGTTAGAGTTGAACTGGATTATTATGTAAAAGATTTGCCAAGGCATTGTAAAGCAATACATGAGCGTTCAAGGTAATGTCATAAGGACAGAGAGATAAATAAATAGACGTAGCCGATCCATGTTTTGTGTCGTGAATGAAGATGAAGAATGCTAACAACAGTTAAGACTACCTGTGCCAGGGTCATTCTCATGGCACTGACGGGCGACGGCTCAATGTCCACCAACTGCTGCACCGAGCTCAGAGTCTGGCACACACACATACACACACACACACACACACACACACACACACACACACACACACACACACACACAAGCAGCCACGCATCCACACACCCAAGAGCAGCAGTGCAAGCACACAGACACACAAATACAGGGAGGGGTTAATGGAAAGAAGGTTAGGGAAAAATGTTAGCAAATGTTGAACAGGATTAGGAAGACACAGGGAAGGAATAGCACATTGTCATTGAGAGAAGTGTTACCAGTTTATGTAATAAAAGGAAAAGATCAGAGAAGGACAATTTGGCTGAACACAGTGAGAGAGAAAGTGGAAGAGGGAAAGAAGCTGAGAAACAAGAGAGCACAAAATGACTCATACACAAGAGAAAAGGATAGCTATAGTGGAATTAGGGCCAATGTCCATCGGGAGACATCTCTTTTTGTGCCAGCAAAAAGTCCCCAGAGGGGTGAGACAGCATGATTCCCACTGCTGCATTTTGATCACACAGACTTGAGATCAATTTACAACTATTTGAAATATTTTTAACATTCAGCAACCACTTCAATTAAAAGAAATAAGTTATGCGACTTATGTAAATGATGAAAAGATGCTAGGACTACAAAGAAGAGCTCCCAGTAGACACATAACATTTGGTGTTAAAACGATTAATATTAGAACACAGAGTAGATTCATGCTTCTATCTTGCTGTCACCAGAACACTAGTTAACTGGACAACTCCATCCTGAATAGTTCAAATAAAAAAATCTCCAAAGGCTGGAAACAAAACCGCAAAAGAGAGAATAAGAACGATCAGAGCTTTGGCTCCCTCTGATTTCCAGCTCTCAGACCCAGTTGTATTAAGGGGATTCTCTCAAAATCATAAGAATAAAGGTACATGAATTCAACTGAGAGGCTGATAACCATCTGTGTGTGTGTGTGTGTGTGTGTGTGTGTGTGTGTGTGTGTGTGTGTGTGTGTGTATGTGTGTGCAATATTTAAAAATCGTTAATTATTTATTAGTTGTTTTTTTAATTACATTTATATCTGCATTTATGTCAAAACCTGGAGACTTTCAAACATCAAAATGTCCTTTATTAATATGTATTTGTGTCAAAATGACATATAAATATCTTTTTGTATTGTATTTTGCCTGGAAAACGCTTCCAAAAAATAGGCGTTGGTTTTATATCTAGCATGCACACGTTTTTGAGACGTGCGTGTCACGCCATGCAGCAGATATATGAATACTGTGGATGTGTGCGCAGCTATGTGTGTCTCACCATGTCACATTCGCTGGGCTGGAACTGAAAGTCATGTGCTTTGTGAAACACTGGGTTCTCCTGCATGAACAACTGCTGGTTGTACTCTTGAATTATCTGAGAGAAAGACAAAGGGAGAGAGTGAATAGTTTCTTGCTGTGAAAACTTGTCAATTTTGAATCCATTGTAACCTGAAACTTGTTACAGCTGCCTTTCAAGCCTACAGCGGGTGAGTATTTCATATTCATACGTAGATTTTGGGTTTTATATTTTGCCTTTCACTTTAAATGGCATCCATGCCAGGCCAAAGAGCTTGTGAGTTGGGCTAGGAGTCAAGTACCTTTAAACATTGAGCTCAGCTGTTCTGCCAGCTAGGCTGCTGTATTGATAAAAACAAAACGCAAAGTGGTGTTTAAGTTATAAATCCATCATACTCCCTTTGAGAATTGTTTCAGTTTAACTTGGACTAGACTGCAAGCTTTACACAGACACACAAACAGAAGAAACAAGACATTACAAACATTCAAGGCATTTGCTTTTATTATGTAGTGACTCAGTACATCATATTGTTTCTTATATACTGTGTTTTAGCATTTGTCTTTTGGTTCCCTTAGAAATGTATGGTTAGCATTCCTCAGTTTGAATTTGTTTTTTATTAAAATGCAGTTTGTGAACAATGTTTCCAAATGCCAATCCTAGGCACAATTCTGTAATGTAACGTAAGAAGAATAGTGCCTAGTTACAACAAATGTAATCAAAATGTCAAGGTGTCCCATTCATTTCACAGAAGAAATACAATATGTCAAGAAGATGGATGGATATTCTCCATAGTATCTGTTTTGAGAACAAAAAAACACTTTAGTACTAAATTACAAATGAGTACATGAGAGCTGTGTCTCTCAACACATCTGACTCACCCTGGTAGATTTGTCCAACAGGAATTGGAAGGTGTTGTGTGTGGCTTGGGAGGCTTCTAGCTCGGTATGACTCAGCTCTACCAGGTAGTCTTTCACATGCTCATAGATCCTGCCATCCAAGGCCTAGAGGACAGAGAGAGAGAGAGAGAGAGAGAGAGAGAGAGAGAGAGAGAGAGAGAGAGAGAGAGAGAGAGAGACCAGAGGTCACAGTGAAGAATGGATTAATTCAATGTTACTCCATAATCCTTAATAATCAAGTAGAGAGTACTAGAGAATCAGGAGGAGACATGTGACGGGTCACTGAATGTTTACGGTCACACCTCCATGCACAATAATGCCTTATTACTCGCCATCAAAATTACAGCAGTCATTTATCCACAACTGTTTTGTATGTGGGAGCCTGGCAGTAACTGTTTTTGAGCCTGGAGGAATACTTAACCTTCATGGAAGATGCACTAGTTTGTTTGTACTTTTGTTGTAGGCAAGTTCAAACCAGTAGTCAAACCACACAGGCGTTTAAACTTGTGTTGCCTAATTAGACCTCTTCTCAAGACATTGTGGGCGTGTACAGACTGCGATTGATTGACAGCTCCCTCACTTTCCTGTTAGTTTTGATTTTTTTTATGAATTTAAGAGAGTGAGACAAACAACGACAGGAAGAAAAGAAACTGAGCAGATGTTTTCATTAGACAGCTTATCATTAGAGGTGGATTCTGATGCACCGATATTAAGACATTTTAATGGAGTATGCTGTCCAAATGAACAGCCTTTCTATGGGGAGCTGGGGTAGTGCTGCCAAGCTGTAGGCCACGCTGCCAAACAGACAGATCAGACAGAAAGGAAAGAAAGAGAGAGAGCAGCTAATGGAGAGGAAGAAGAGGTAAGAGGGGAAGAGTGAACATTTGAAACAGACATGAGTGTATTGGAGGTGTGTGTGTGCGCGTGTGTGAAGTGTTCTTTGGATAGCGTTCTCGCAGCTGCAGGGGAAGGTGAAGGGGTTCGGATTCCAATTCAACAAAACACACACACACACACACACACACACTCTCTCTCTCACCACATTCAGTAAACTTACAAAAACATTTTTTTTCTAAAATGCACATAACACCAACAAAAGTAGCATTTGCACACACACAACACAGACTTATAAAACAATGGGAAACAAACTAGGAAATGATGTCATTAAGGGTGGGTTGTTGGCTGACTTCTTTCTAAATGTTCCCTCATCACTCTGATCATTTCCTCCTCCCCCTTTCTTCTCTTCCTCCCCTGCTTTTTTTTTACATTTTTTTATCCATTTACGGTAGTGTTGACTTGGAGTGAGTCAGCTTCCAGAAAAAGCCCCGTCCCCATACCGTGGTCAGTGTGTATTTGGGGGTTGAATGACTGCATCAGCCTGAACAATAAGTACAGCACAGTGGACCAGCAGATGTGTCGGTGTTAGTGTGTGTCTAGCAGGGGATTTTAAAGATTGACAGTTAGAGCATCGACTGCTAACAGCAGAGGGAGATGTGGAGCAGTCTGTTCCTCCGCTGCCCTTTAACTACAACTGTCGCATTGACAAGGACAGCAGAGCTCAGTGTAAGATATATGTTATTCCTGGAGCCACAGTCAGTACTTGAAATGCAGATCTAAACAAGGCATTTAATTACAAGACTCCTCAACCCTCATATCTAGAAATATCATATCTATCACATTCAGTTCATTATCTTCTTCTATATGGTTGGAGATTAAAGACAAAAAAAGGTATTTCACTCCCGTAAAGTTACCAATCTGTAACATGTCTGAATATTAAACTTTAGAAGTATATTTCCCTATTCCAAAATGTCCTCACATGGCTGTATCCAATGAATAATGTTCACAGCAATGCAATGCACTAAGAGCAAAATGGATTTTAAAGGTTGGACATAAGTGCTATTGGAAATGGAGACCATGATGAATGGAGTAGTATGGAGTAGTAACATAGTATGTGGTTTTACAGTGATGCTACAATTACTAGAATGGTTTCTGAGTTGTACAGTATTGTGCTGTTTTTGGTTACCCATGTTGTGTGGCTGCTATTCTTACGTCTGCCATTGATGCTGCTTTCTGGGCCGTGTGTCCTAACATATTTCTGTGGAGCAAAAAATGTGAAAAGAACTTGTACTTTCGTGTAATGCAAATGTTGGTCCGCCTATTTGGAGTGTTGTTATCACTGACTTTCAGGTGAAGACCTGTAAACACTGTAAAACTGCAGAGGAGGGAGAGACAATGAGCAGATTGCATCCCTCAAGCAATGTCCCTTATTCTCTTTGTGTGTTTGAGTGCATGCATTTGTGCATGTGCATATTTCCCCGCAGTCCTGTCCTTCTGTCGTGAGGAGCTACGGATCTATTATTCAGAATGGCCTAATAGTATAGATGCTCATACACGCCTAAGGCAGAGTATGTGAGAGTGAGGGAGAAAAGAAGACAGGGATAAGCATCTGACGATAGGATTTACACAAAATGTAAAAAGCAAATAAAGGAACAGAAAGCAAAAAAAAAAATAGAGATAGAAGCAGATCAAAAAATCAATTTGCTTTACTTTAATTATAAATGAATAGCATATTCATTCTGAACGTATGCAACTTACTTCATGGTTTAGACTGAGAGGAAAATTAAAAGCAGCAACACAGGTGTAAAGTCAACTAGCTAAACTGCCACCACAATGGTATGTCGATAATTTAGTCTAACTTCTTCCTGTGTTTTGATTCTGTGCATGTGCCAGAAAGGTCATGCAGTACCATGTTGATTACACGCAAACAGCAGCTTGCTACCACTGATGAAATAAATATGAGGGGTGACAGCAAATTGGCTTCTGTGCCACATTTTATCACTTTAAGTTGCAGAACTTGCTTTACCAATGGCGGTGAGGTCATAACTTAGAAACAATCAAGTACATTAAAAATATTGTGAAACCTACATCCCACAACCGTAATAACAGAAAAATACAAACACAGGGATGTGTGTCATATGAAAGTGTCAGATGTGATTATGAGGCCAAAAGAATATGCCATTCACTGAACACGAAAGAAGAAAACATCACTGATGCGGCAAACTTATTTGCATCCCTCCTTTGATGACCTTTTGTATTCTATCTACAAAACAGTTTTAAAAATGACAAACGTCAAAACGTATTAAACATTGTGGAAAATATAATGTCATGCCTACAAATCATTGGTATCAGGGTGGCTCATTTTGCTAGATTTTTCTTTACATAAGCCCCTTTCAAAACACAAATGCTGAGAACTCTATGACTCTCTTTGAAGACTTGAAACTGTGAAATCATCACTATCTCATGTATGATTGCTTTCCCCCTCCAACTACTTTGGTGACACAGAATTTTTTATCCCAAATTGTGCTTTAATTCAAAGTAGCTTTCCCCCTTTGAATTTGGGAACCAGGAAATATGTCTCCCTGCTCCTGGAAAATCTCTCTAGGTATTAAGAGCGCTTGAGATTGTAAAGTCAGTACTTGGTGTAGTAAATGAAAATGTCATTACTGCATTACAAACTAGAATTTCAGCTGCCCAGAAATGTACAGTTTTATTAAAATGTCCACATGCATGGTAGGGAAGTGGATTCTCTCTCACACCACTTACATCTTCCAATTCTTTATATTTGTTGTGTAAATACCTGTATGCAGTGTGGTAGATCTGTATGGTAGTAGCGGTCGTGGTGAGCGTTGGCAGCAGCTAGAGTTAGCAAGTAGTCGTTCCTGGCGTGTGTCGCCTTGGAGTTGCAGTCACTTCTCTTAGCTTTCAACTGAAATGAAAGAGAAACAGACGATATTGCAATACTGCATTACAGTAACAGAGCTTAGAGCTTAAAGCTTTAAGCGGAGTACATGTGTCTCTTTTTGGGTTCTGGGCTCATTATGGAATCAAAGTGAAACAACCATTTTTGTTTTTGTATCATGGTTTAAAAGAGTCAGCTTGATAGCTGTGCTTTAAGAGGGAGTGACAGTGTTGTGTTTGCGTCTTTGTGAGCGAGCCCTCTTACCTTTACGCTTGCTTTCTGTAAACTAATTCTTGACTGAAAAAGACCCAGTTTAGACCTGAAATAACAAAACAGAGCAAGCAAAGAAGTTAATCTTGGATCTAATTCAAATGAATATGAAGGTATCTACGCACAATCATAGATTTAATTAAAAAAACGATCCAGGCACTTCTACAAAATCATAACTCTGATCTCTAACCTCTGATTCAGAGTAGGCATCATATATTGACCCTCAACAGTCTGGAGCTTGACAGCAATAAATCTCAGGCTGATCCGGTCATCGTGATTTATGTTGATGGTGACATCAGAAGGACGACCTGTCTCATAAAATGAGAGTGAGCCTGTGTGCTCTTGCTTTTTGTTCTACTGTGCTTATGTGCGTGAAAAGAGGCTGTGTGTATTTAATTAACTCTCACACATACAGATGCAAAATGCTTTAAGAGTATGTGATGGTGTCTGTTGCTTGCCAGTTATGTGCGAGTATGTGGTGGGTTTCTATTTCTGTTGCACTGCTTTATGCAGCCAAGTGGTGTTGAAAGTATGAAGTGTGTCTTGTGTCTCTACATTCCCACCAACTTCTTCCTGTGTGTTCCTTGTGCCTGATAATGACTAATATCTCGCCATTTGTCTCTACTGATATACACACACGTACAATCACATAGAGGCACAGCAGCAATGCAGTAATTTCTGCGGCTGTGTCTTTCTACTGAGTGATAGAGAACAGAAAAGAGTTGACTGGCCAAATCGATGTGGGCGCTAACCGGAGCCGAGAATTCAATGAAGTGAAAATGTCACCATACCTAGGGCTGAGAGGAAAACAACACTCAGGATCAAAAACTTTGGTACTAATTGTGGCACAAAGCTTCAAAATAAGTTTTATGCTACTCAGGGAGCTATTTAGTGATGAATATGATGAATAAACATTTTATAAAAGATAAACAAATGACAATATATTTCAATATACCTAGAAAGCTGCAAAGAAGACATTTTATGCCAGATAGAGCTTCTATCTGTCCTTCAAAAGGAAAGAAAAGACAGAAAAATCTAATAGGGTTTTAGTTTATTGCTTGGATTCACACAAAGAAAACAGCACCCACCAATGTTGTCAATCTTCTGTTCTTTACTTATCCTTTTATGGTGTTTTGGTCCCTTTTCATCTATATTTTCTTTGTCTGACTCTCTACAGATTTGTAATTGGTTGCTTCTTTCAGCCTTCATGATGATGTTTCTCTATATCTCTTTCTCTCTCTGACCCTGTTTTCACCTTTCACGGCCTTAACGTCCGTCTTGAGCGATCAGATCACAAGTGGACAGCTGTAAGTACAGGTGAAAACACTCTCAGGACTCATTGAGGACGCGTTGAGATTGGATCCCAAAAAACGCTTTTGGAGGTGGTTTGAGCCACATGTGTCCACATTCTAATAGCAGTGAGAACGGGGATGTGTCCTGTGTCCACATTAAGGACCGCCTACTCATCTGTGAGCTGAAATACGTAGGCTAGCCTACTCATTCAAAGCATTTCTCATGTCACAGAAACCAATGAGTGAATCATGTGTTTTGGATGTTTTTATCATATTCTGTTTTTATTCTTATTCTAGTTAGTAGGGCTGTCCTCGACTAAAGAAATTCTTAGTCGACTAACACTTATAGGATTTTGTCAACTAATCGATTAGTTTATTTAATTGACAGAGCTGTGCGCTTTGAGACGTGGTTAAGACTAGAAAAGCACAATATAAATGTAGTTAATTAACCATCTGTAAAACTGAGTTTCTCCACAATTAATCCTGCAAAAGCACCACTTTAAATCTTGTGTTTACCATAAATGTGCTCAGAAGTTTCTTGGAAATAAGTAATTAAGCATGAATAAGCATAAAAAAATGACTAATCGACTAAAGAAATCTTGGTCGACTAAGACCAAAACGACCGATTAGTCGACTAATCGACTAAGAGGTGGCAGCCCTACTAGTTAGTGCGTCTGTGTTTTTGTTCCTGCATGCTGCTTGCTCCTATATCCCCGGCTGTCTCGAGCTCTCTGCAGTGCTGTTGTCTTGAAAATACCATTATTTTGAGTTCAAAAAACGTCCCAGAATTCACTAATGTAGGACAAAAGGGCTACTACTAAACTTCCTGCTCTTATGTCATCTGCTTCTGTTATTGATTAGTCTCGCATTACCGGAGCTACACAGCGCTGTCTGGAGTTGACGGTGAAATGTGTGGTCAATACAGCATTTCCTATTAGTTCTTCACAATAAAAGTCCATCGTTTTGGTATTTGAACGCTTTCATTGTGAAGCAGCAAAAATCAGGAAATGTTGGGGCTTCATCAGCAGTAACGTAACGCAACTCCTATAAGCTAACATGAAACAAACGTAAAATAAAGCAGTTATAATATAAAGTCAACTTCAAACCACAGAGATTCCGTTAGAAGCTACAAACAAGAGATGAACACACTAAGACTTTTTTTTAATTATTATTCTCACCAGCACAGGTCCCCGTCAGTAGATCTCCTTATGCCGGCACCCTTTTGTATAGGCTACAGTCTATGGTCAGCACACCGAGTGTGCGCAACGCTTTTTCATTTTTCACTTGATTTATGTGAAAGTAACAACTGACATTATAAACACACAACCAGCCTATATGCAAACGGAAATGATGTACGTGTTTATTTGAAGTAAAGATCTGATCCGATCATAAGTGGTCACTGAGGACGCATTTGGAGACACATTCTATTCTACAGACAGGTGAAAACACACGCACCAAGAACTGTCCACTTGTGATCGGATCACTCAGATCGGATTTTAAAACCAGGTCAGAGCAGGCCCTCGGTCTCTCACTCACACACGCACGTTCTCTTTCTGACAATAGAGAACATCTGTTAAGTCACACATGCACAGCACCGTGGTGAGCTTACTTGGCCTCTATGTCAGCCTTCTCTCGCACAGCATGGGCAACCTGCTCACAATCGTAGTATTTTTTCTTGGCTTTGGCCAACTCCTTCACCGACTCCTGCAGCTCTGCTTGAATGCCACTCAACTGATCTATGGTCTGTGAAGAGAAAAAGGAAAAAGGAGTTGTTAGAGAAAAATCAGACCAACATGAGTCACAATACCTCAGTGTGATTCCATTGAAGGATGTTGTCGAGAGGGACAGAGACCGAGGATTGCTATGGAAACTATGACTAACTCCCACCGTCCATGCATCCGCTCACCTTTTTGAGTTGCTGCTCCTTATAGAGTCGAACAGTCTTAGCGGGCTCTGATACTTGACTTTTGTAGTTGTCACACACATTGAGCCGGGACTGGCTCACCTGCACGGTTCCTTCTAAGTAGGCCCTCCACACTGCATACACATTCCTAGTTGGGAGAGAAGAAGCACAAAAATGCTGGATGGTTACAGTTCTACAACGTACACTTCGAAGAGCAATTACTTAGAAAATCACAAAGTTCTCATGCGCAGTGGCACATTTTTTTAATTCCCCATACACCACTGTATGTTTGTCTGATAAACTGTATGTGCATGCCACCTGGAAGGGGAGAATATTTGTGTGTAGACATGTTGCAGTAGTTGCTAGAACCAACAAACATAAAACTAATACCAGTAAAAACTTTATTTTTTGTTTTAATAATAAGTTGGACCCAGGCACGTAGCCAGTAATGGGCCTGGGCGGCACTGGCCCACCCACATTACTCACTGACCCATCCAGCCAAGTTTGATTAAAATAAATTTTGTTAAAAATATAAAAATGCATGGAAGAAAAGAAATCAATATTAACTTGACATATTGTTGACTTGTTGTGTGTGTTTAATGTGTCTACTGATTAAGACAAGTTATAAGAAGCCTCCGGAATGTAATCAGTTGCTATGATTCCGACAAGCAGACTCTCTGGGCTGCCTTCAGCCAGCTAGCTAGCGGGATTTTCAGCCAGTGTAACAATACCGCCTCAACAATGGCTAAACAAAGTTCTTTACTGTGTTATTTAAAGGAGGAGCTTCTCTTCAAAGTGGTATGAACAGTTTTCGTGGTTGGAATACAGTGTAAACAAGGATGCGCTTTTCTGTCAAATGTGCAGACATTTCCCCAGCGGAGCTGACAGCCCATCTGGAAGAGAGGAGTTTGTTTGAGTGTGTTTTTCTTTCTTAATTCAAAAACTCCGGCACTCATTTTCTTATTTCGTAAGAAATTGTGAACACTGATGACGCCTTCGTGTTTTGCACACATTAAATGTAAATGGCTAGCGCTTTTCTAGACTTAACGACTACTCAAAGCGCTTTTACATAGTACAGGAACCATTCACCATTCACACCCATTCATACACTGTGGCCGAGGCTGCCACCTGCTCATCAGATAAACATTCACACACATTCACACCACGATGAGAAAATGACTTATCTGTGACAGCCCAGAGTTTTTGTTTTCTTTGAAAATCGTTAGTGCCGTGCATCCAATCACTATCTAAAACTTGTAGCTGTGCGGGCTACTTTCCATTATAATCTTTCTTAATTCAAACAATGGTCGGCTGGGTATTTTCATTCTTTGATTTTGTTTTACTGCTGATTTGGGTTGTTGCTGATTTGAGCTGCTAGCGCATTTGCTGCTTGTGAGTTGACCATGGTACTGAAGCAACAATGGCTGTGATGAATGCTTGAGGGATATGTTACATTGCGATTTCTGTGCTGTTTGGGTTTATGTTTAGTTGCTACTTTGTGCAATACAATGGTTACTTGTACTGTGCACAGTAGAGCCGATGCTGTTGGTTCTCCATAAAATGGACTGGTTTTAGTCTAAGAGCTTTGTTGGTTGAGCGTGTTGTATAGACAGCGTTTTGCTGTTATTGCCTTTGTAATGCAGAATGTTGAAAAGGGAAATTGTTGCTGTTTTTTTCAGTTTTCAGTTTGTCTATGTTTGTCCTTTTTTTCTACTTCTAATTTTTTCTAAGTCTATAAGACTCACTTTTGCATTGGCCCACCCAAAATATAATTTCTGCCTCTGCCACTGGTTGGATCCAGTTTAAGGTTTCAAATTTCAGTACCACTGTTACAGTAAATAAAGACTCATAAATGTGCTGTAGACCATATTCCAGCAGAGCACTGATTTGGCGTTCATCTTGGTGGTGCAACTGGCTGTAGGTAAGAGCAATTTAGAATGGCTGCAAAATGTATTTTTGCTTATGGCAATCTATGGCTGCATACTTCTAAATGTCACACACACACACACACACACACACACACACACACACACACACACACACACACACCTACCTGTAGTCTGTTCTCTGGTCATCAGGGTTGATTCCAGGCCAGTCTCTCTTAAGGTATTGGCTTGCTAACTTCTGCAGAGCCTGAAAGCACAAATGTAAAGTGAACAAAATTAAAGGCAAAGTTCCTCCTGTTTTCTGACTAGTTTGTACTTTGTCTAAATTACAGTGTATTTGGACCATGTAAGAATGTATGTTAGAAAATAAGGGACAAGGTGGAGACAGGAAGCGAATTTGACAAGCAAATCAGCAATGTTGTTAGAATGAGCTTTTTCTAACTTCGTCTCCTGGCTAAAGTTAAGTCCTTCCTTAACAGGCACGATCTAGAAAAGGCGATTCATGCTTTTATTAGTTCAAGGTTGGATTACTGTAATGCTCTTTATGTTGGTCTGACTCAAACCTCCATCTCACGACTTGAACTTGTGCAAAATGCTGCTGCTCGCTTTTTAACAAATACATTGAGACGTGCACACATCACTCCCGTTCTCTACACCCTACATTGGCTGCCTGTGCGTTTTATATTTGTTTTCAAGGCCTTAAATGGCCTGGCACCGGAGTATTTGTCTGAGATTTTAACCCTGCATGAGCACAAATGGTCATTGCGGTCTTCAAATCAACTGGTTTTAGAAGTCCCAAGGTCTAGGTATAACTGGTAATCAGGCTTTTGCAGTTGCTGCCCCGAGACTCTGGAACAAGGTACCCCCTGATATTCGCACTATTACAGATCTAGCTCTTTTTAGATCCAAACTCAAAACCTATTTGTTTAGAATGGCTTTTAATACGTAGTAGTGGTGTGACAATTTCCCTCTCCTCCTCCTGTTTCTATGTAACCTTTTCTGATTTTACTGTTTGCTATGTTTCATTCTTTTTATTGTATGATATGTTGTTTTATTCTTGGTTCCTGATGTAAAGCACTTTGGATACCTGCTGGTTGCTGTAAAGTGCTATATAAATAAATGTTGATTGATTCGTCTGAGTAGGAAGCTCTAATGAGTCAAATATTTTCTCTCAGTATACCTTGAGGTGCATTATTGCATTGATACTATGACCCGGTTGGAAAAAGGAATCTGTGTTTATAATGTATCCATTTAATCCATACTGTAAATCTAACCAAAATTATATTAGATATTAATCTATTTTAACAGATAGATGTTGCTTTTCCTGCACAGTATCCCACTCGGACTGTGAGCGGCTTTACTGTGGCTGATTTGGACTTCATTTTAGCTTGGTCGCCTCAAGTGCCGTTTTCTTTTGAACAGTCATTATATTTCTGCTTCAAGCACACAGCCAAAATCTTGGCTTTTGCTCAGTAAACACTACCACTATATAAATGGATCAGCTCTGCGTCAGCAACAGTGACTCCCCAGTCAGCTCCTGTGAGAATGAGCAGAAACCCAGAGTGCTGCAAGAAAGGGTAACCTACATCTTCTGGACTGGGTCACTGTGTCAGTAGCGACAACTCGCAGGCACTGCAGTGCGATGAGTTTGTGTGTGTAGGGGTGGGTAGGAGAGCAAATCCTCATTAATACAACAGTTTTTAACTTTTTAACAAAGAAAAACAACAAATACAACAACCCAATCAGAACAAACAGCTTAGAGACACACTGAGTCATTCCTCCAAGGCACATTCTTCCCTTTATCTATTGCATCCATCTTCCATATAAACCTGCATGTAAATCCGGTCTCTCAGTTCGGTTTTCAAATCTGTCCACCAGTCAGCAACTCTCTGCTTAATGTCTCCCTCCATCCTTCACTCTACATCACTTCAAAATTACAATTCCCACACCTCAACATTACTTTACACATATTTGTACCGTCTCTCCACTCTCCTCCCCCCTCTAATATCAATATTAATGTTCAGTTGTCTTCAAATCTCTCTCTCTCTCTCTCTCTCTCTCTCTCTCTCTCTCTCTCTCTCTCTCTCTCTCTCTCTCTCTCTCTCTCTCTCTCTCTCTCTCTCTCTCTCTTATTTCATTTAATCACCTTCTATCTCTCTCTCATCTTGCCCTTTTTACCTTTCACAGATGGTGAATGAGGCCATACAAAAAACTCTACTAGTTCTTCATTCTCTTGTTCCCTGGACCTGATATTTGGTTCCCTCCAGCTGACCTGGGGGAGAAAGTGGCCCAGTGACCCCTGGCACCCACCAGCTAAATCCTCTAGAGGACAGGAAGAGCCAAGTGGTTTCTAGAAAAGAGTCAGCGCCCACTGTAAGAACAACTCCCCATTACCTCAGCAGTGTTCCTGTCTGAGTAAATTGGCAGCCAGTGGAGTAAATATTTTGTAGTAGACTAAATTGAGTGTAGACGTCAGTACTACTTTGAGTCATACTCTGCCAGCGCTGCCATAAAGATGAATGTATCTTACATGAAGAAGAGGTAACCTATTTCTAACTAACTGTGTGGTTAGCCAATGCTAGTCTCATTAATGTAATATTTAGTCTGTGCCATAAAAACACCAGATAAAGTAGATCCACACACACACACACACACACACACACAAAGAAAAGTCATGGAATAGAAACTGCCCTGTCCAATTCATGCAGGGTGTGGATGGTTTTGATGGAAGACGGTGAGACTGTGAGTGTGTTTTTTAGAAAAAAAGATGGGATAGAGAGAGTGTGTGAAGGACGGCTGGAGAGGAACACAACATTAAAACTGCAATAGAAGTGTCTTGGATTTAATTGCCTTCCTGCTGTATAAACAGGGATCATTTGTGTGTGTGTGTGTGTGTGTGTGTGTGTGTGTGTGTGTGTGTGTGTGTGTGTGTGTGTGTGTGTGTGTGTGTGTGTGTGTGTGTGTGTGTGTGTGTGTGTGTTTCTGGAGGGGTTACGTAAGGACAGTGACTGAAAGCGGAGACAGCCACTGACTGTGAGCTGGCTGGCTGGCTGACAGGAGGACTGATTTGGCAGCTTGACTTCCACACCACGCTGCGCCCTATCAATTTATCAACAATACAGTGACACCAGATACTGTATCTTGGTCCAGTTGGACATCTGGGATTAGCCCTCGTTAGTGGCCCCTAGTGGACACTATGAGCATGCCCTTCAGCCAGTTGACTGTCAATTAAAAGGTGCTCTAAGCGATGTCACGTTTTTTAGGCTACAACATTTTTTGTCAGATACAGCAAACATCTCGTCACTATCCGCGAGTTGCCGGTCCCCTGAACACACTAAAAAAAACGCGGTCTCTGTAGACAGCCCAGGGTCCACACACGCCAACAAAAACAAAGTGGTCCAACCTGGACCATACAAACATACACAAACCGTGTTCCAGTGTTCAGCCAAAAACGGACATGAGGAGGACGGAGGAGCGAGCTAGTCTCCGTTTTGTTTGAAAATACTTTGAACGTCAACAAGAAGTAACGTCACCCAGTATCGCTTAGAGCACCTTTAAAGTTAAAAAATTAATTTCACACTTTAAAATCTATCTTAAAACATGGCTCACTGTCATTGTAAGCTGTGCATTGTCAACTCATATCTATAACAATAAACAAGGCCCCATTTTTATGAGCTTTCCAGTTTCACTATGGGCAACAGCGACCAATGACTACCTGTATTCCATTGTAAATATGGGCATGTGGGTATTGCAGACTTAAAAAAAGGTGGATCAATCCATCACTTATACGTAGGAGTAACTTAAACTTTTTGATATTAGTGAATGTCCATTATTCAAGCCATTGCCAAATGAGTTGCTACAAAGCTGATTAAGACTATCAGCTCCACACAACTCTCTCTGGATTTCTCAGTATGGCTATGTTCAGAAGATTGTGTCGTCCGGTGACTTGAGTAATGATAATTACCTCTTCTGAAGAGTCCATCATGTTTTTTTTTAATCCTCCCTGTTCTCCTTGCATACTAGCAACTGCGTGGAGGAGGGGTGGGGGCGCGTGCACGATCACGGAAGGCTTGTATCATGTGGACGAGTCGACAGTGTTTTTTGTCATCACATAGAATTCCCCATGGGCGAGACAGAAACGACGCACTATAGCTTTAAGTAAAGACCACCTCCATTTGCTGGCCTTCCTTCCTTTTTTAAAGCCAAAACACAATTTAAAAGCATCTTAGAGGACTCTATGGTGGTAAAATCCTGATGCTCTTTAATTTTCCTTCACTGCATCTCTCTCTAGCTTCCCTTCTGACTGCCTTTCTCTGTTTTCCTCTTTCCTCTACCTTTCTATATTTCTCTCTCTATTCTCTCTCCCAGCTCCCTCCTCATGTCATCCCTCCATCCTCCTCTCTATGCTGTCACTGACAACCACCTGAACAGCATGTTACTATGGCAACTCTCTCCTTTGCCCTTCCTGTGTGGTCTGGGTTAGGTGGAACTGCTCGTTAGACACACATACAGTGAAACAGACACACTCACACACACAAACACACACACACATACATCCTGTTTTTGTGATCAGAGTGGCATACAGGGTACCCAAACAGCAGGATATCCTGGGGAGACCAGTGTGTGAGAAGGGTTGATAGACAAAGAAAAGGTAAAAGGAACAGGAAGAGAGGCTGATTATTGTTGAATATTGTGTATTGTAAGCATGTCAGTTAGTAAGTAACGGCCTGTGATTATTTTCATCATTGTCAAACGATCTCTGTGAGTTCATTTGGGTGTTCACAGCTGCATTCTGGCCTTTTCTAAATTACAGATAAATCCATGGGAGACACTACAATTACAGGTTAAAATAAGGTGACATAATTGTTACTCATTGGGCTGAGAGGTGATTTTATTTTTTCGCAGGATGACATTGTTACTTTTAACTTACATTTTGCCACACCCAGGCAGCTCATACTGTTAACTGTTCAAAAAAACAAATGATTACTTAAGAGCAAACTAAAGGGAAAACAAAGAAATGCAAAGAGCAAGAATGTAAGTCCTAATTTCTTAGTGACTTTAAGTCACCAGTGTCTATGCTTCATTCATCTCTTCATAACTTTGATCTTTCCATTCATTTGTCACTGTTCTCCCAGCTTCACATCCTGCCAAACAACTCTGCAGACAGTCACCTTGGGACTTCTGTTTACTCTCGCTCTTCTACTCATTCATTTTCTGCTGTCTCTGGCTCAGTCACTTGCGCGACCTTCTCTATCTGCGGTCTCTCTCTGATTTCTTTGTCTGCCTTTTCAACCCCCTTACTTTCTCAACTTTCACCTAAATCAATATACTTGATTTTCTCTCCCATCTCTTCCTGTCTGCACTTCTATGCCTTATTTAGTGTGTGTGTGTGTGTGTGTGTGTGTGTGTGTGTGTGTGTGTGTGTGTGTGTGTGTGTGTGTGTGTGTGTGTGTGTGTGTCTGTCCGCATCTGAAGAGTAAGCTAAGGTAAAGACGGGGGATAAGTAAGAAGAGGGTGAATGGAAGAGGAGGGAGAGAGAGTGAGAGAGAATACAGACCAATGATGCTATTGTTTAAAAAGAGATTGTGTTGTGTGTGACACATTGTAAAAAGGTGTTGCGCGTGATGTATGTGCTTATGCGTGAGAGAGAACAGGAAGATAAAAGAGAAATCGTCACTTTCCTCATCGCTATCTCTCTCCTGTTCTCAGTAGGGCTGGGCATCGTTCAAAATCTTTCGATCCGGGGCCAATTTCGATACCTCAGTTTCGATGCCGGTTCCTAACGATACTTTTTTCGATACCATATGTTTTAAAATCCATTTCAACATCAACAAAAATACATTAAACACAAAGCTTTTATTTTCCACCTTAATTGTGAACCGTAACCGTTTGAAATTCTGGTAAAACTGCTCACTCAGAGTAACATTATTAAAAGTGCCTTGCCTTGCAAGCTCAGCCTGTCAGTCAGCCATCAGGGCAAAGAAACCACCATTGTGCCTGCTTGTCTAAGAGGAAGTGTAACGTCAACAGCACAGCGACCGCTTTCAGCTCGCCATTAATATCATATCGCAGCAAACGCTGTCTGCGTGAAGTTTTGAAAAATTGTAACCACACTTGAAACCACTTTATCAGCATCGCCGTGACTCACTGTGACTTCAACAAAACTGCAGACAGTTTACTCCGTCCGCACCTCTCTGTGTGTGTGTGTGTGTGTGTGTGTGTGTGTGTGTGTGTGTGTGTGTCGGTTGGAGCTCCGCTCTGTGTCAATATGCGGAGAGGACAGATAAGCTTGCGCTTACGCGCTCGTGCGCTTTTGGAAACAAAATTTGGCACCGAAAGATAAATATTATAAATAATATATGATAAATAATAATAATTTTTTTTTTCCGGTGCCATAAAAGTATCGACGTTCGGTACCCAGCCCTAGTTCTCAGACTTCTTTTCCATTCTATTAACCTTGTTAAAATCAATGTAGATCAAATATTGGTGCTATATTGGATAGCCTGCATTAGACAAATATATAATTAATAAGTTAGCTTTCATGGATGTGTGCATCTTATGTAAGGTATGTGTCAATGTATGGAAGGAAGAGAAGGAGGTGACGAAGGAAAAAAGGCACGATGGAGAGGAAAAAAATTGAATTACAAAGAACTCTGTTTGGAGTGTGCAGATATACTGTGGTTAGACTATTTCAGATCTAATGTATAAACTGAACCAACAAAAAAATGCATTTTATTTAGAGGAATTAAAGACCTTGAAAAGCCCCAATAATGTGAAGGCTGATTTACATGGAACAGTGCTCTACGAGTGAGCAGAGGGACACTGACAGAGCGACAGCCACAGCAGGCTGGCCTTTTTGGGAAGTACAGTGAAGTCTGACCCCAGCCTAAAACTATTTCAGCAATGTTGATCGTGCGAGGGGAATAAAGGACAAATAGCTAACACACATGCTAACACACACACACACACAAAACATGGAGCATTTGATTGGCGGCTGGTATTTGCGGCTGACTCCTTCACAGAGGGGATGCCTGGTTTGACACAGTGAAAGGACAAAGGTTAAACAACAGCATCTTCACTTTCTTTCTCACTCTGTTGTCCTTTCTACACCACCCCTCTGGTCTTGTTCTCTATTGTGTTAAATGATCATGTCTCTTTCTTTCCCTGCATTTCTGTCTGTCCCTTACAGCTTGCGCCTCTCACTTTCTCTGTCTGTCTCTCTGTTGGACCACCTGATTGGCTGGATTTCTGTGTGTATCGCCAAGAGGGGGCCAATGAGTGAGTGGAGTTTTCGCCAGTGGTCGACTACCTGAGTGTGTAGTAGAGTAGAGAAACGATACGCATAGGCAGACATGCCATAATAAAATGCTATTTTAATAACAGTAAGGGAAGCAAAGAATGAGTTTGCTTATTTATTTCCCATTCATCTATTTAAAAAACACTGGACTCAGACATTCCCACACATAAATACACACACATACATGCACACACCTATAATTAGAAGGGGATCCATTGTCGTATAGGGTGGGTGGGGACGTTGCTAGGCAACTATTTCTAAGGTGAACAAGACAGTGCTGAGGGAGAATAGTGAGCGATAGAGAGAAAGCAAGATGGAGTAAAGGGACACACACACACACACACACACTTTTCCCCTCTCACTGCACATCTTTACTCTCTCTATCTCATCTTGTGTATGTACAATCCGGATATTAGGGCTACAAAATAAGAGCTTTTGTGTGGACAGCTGCATAAAGTGTATATTTGTATGTTAATATGTAGTTAAGAGCTGGATCGGTTATGTATTCAAATGTTTTTCATTAAGCTACAGGAGGACTGCAGCTGAGAGCATTTCTCAGCATGTCTGTATGAATTTGTGTGAGTGTGCATATAAGGGGATCTTAAACTGAGCAGCATCAAAATTCAATAAAAATCTGACTTTCACACTGTTGGCGGCAGGCACTGCATGGTTTCTACGTAGACACTGTTCATCTAATGCTTAGTAAGAGGAGTATGCTGACGCAGCCGTTCACTGGGAAATGTATACTATTTTAGTTTTGTGCCTCCTGACAAATCCGCAGCACACTACAGAGTGGCTATCTGACGGGTAAAAATAATTTCATGGTAAGGAAGAAGTTCTCCCTGCACACTGTGTTTAGAAATACTAACACCTGTGCAAGTGTCTTCCCCCAAGCCTGAATACTGATGATATAGCTGATGATACAGCCTTTTGAGTTGAAATAATTTTCAGTTTCAAGGGATCAAAAGTCTGTTTCAACAAACACTGGAACTCAATGAGATTAAATTTAATTGTCTCAAAAAGTTAAATCTTAAAATATACTACAGCAGTTAGGCTATAGAAAGGAAGAGAAGGAGGTGACGAAGGAAAAAAGGCATGATGGAGAGGAAAAAAATTGAATTACAAAGAACTCTGTTTGGAGTGTGCAGATATACTGTGGTTAGACTATTTCAGATCTAATGTATAAACTGAACCTGATCTAATGTATAAACTGAACCTGATCTAATGTATAAACTGAACCTGATCTAATGTATAAACTGAACCTGAAACTGAAAAGCAGCCCTACATGATCTGATCTACTCAGATCATGTAGGGCTGCTTGCTAGGTAGAATTGCAAGTGGCAAAAATACAAAGTCAAAGTCACTGAAAATTGCTACACAGTCTAGTGCTGAGTGCATGTAGGGCTTATTTACATGCAAAAACCCTTTGTTGTATCCAGTTTACAAGATTCATGATAACTACGCAGCATTTCATAAATCTGAAAACAGGAAGAAACAATGGCCAAAAGAACGAGCGAAAGAAACACTGAAACATCTGCGAATAACCAAACCAGAATATGGGAAGTGAAAGCAAATGTGGCTTGCAGCACGTATTACTTTTTTTGCATACGAAGAATGAATCAAAAATTCTCATTCGCAGGTATCATTTTTGCGAGTACCTCGCCTAAGTTGGCAGCACATACAGGATGTACTAAAAACTGTATTTTAGCCCAGTGACTGAATCAAAATAAAATGTATCCATTGGATACTGCTGTTAAGTTTAAATTGTAACAAATGTGCTGAACAGCCAAGTTCAACTGAAAACATTAAGTGCTTAATGCACAACTTCTGAGCCTTGTGGTCAGGCTTCAGGAGAGTTCTAAGACTGATGCACTGCTATATGTTTGATACCATTTACAAGACAGGCGCTTTAACCAACTGAGCCAGAGCGCCATGTCAGTAATCGATTAAGAAGCAATTTTTTCTATTCTGCAAACTTAACATAAAGGAAATCCATTGAATTGAATTATCATAAACATATTGCTTTTAAAACAGAAATGACAAAAAAAGAAAAGTGGAGTAGGCTTTTGTCTGGCCAATCTTGTAGGGTTTAATCCGCACGTAATGCAGTAAACAGCCAAGTTTAACTAACGCTAAGCTCTTAATGCACAACTATTGAACCTTCAGGCTTCAGGTGATGTAGTGAAATCTAATTAAATATATATATATATTAGGGCTGTCAAAATTAACGCGTTAATTTTTGCGTTAATTTTTTAATATTTAACTCGTTAAAAAAAATTAACGAAATTAACGCAGCTGTGTTTGTTTACTTCATGTGGCGGCTGAGAAACGTAATACGTCTCCATAACAGCAGGCGGCGCTACTCTGTATTGTTGCCCAATTAATGAAAACCGGCAGCTGATTGGACGAACGCATCACATGGGTTTGTTTTCTCCGGATATTTAGAGCCAGACTGTCATGGCGGCCGTTCAGAATACGATCTCATATTGTACTAAGATAGTTCACTGAAACATGTTTCTGAAAACATTTTAAGTGAGAAATAGGCCGTGCAGTTGCTGAATCTGTCTTCATTTTAGCTCAACAAAGGTCAGTTTAGAAGATTTTCGTCAGATTTTGAGAGACCAGTCACCTCACTCCGCTCGCCATTTCCGGGTGAGTCCTGACTGCCCTGCCGCCGACTGAACATAGGCTCGTTGGAGATGAACTGCTCCTCGCCTGTAAAGTAGACGAGAGCAGGCGACAGCAGCCGGGGACGGTGACAAAAATCTGCTCTCAAGTCAGACAGTTTCTAGCCGTTTCCAGCAGCCTTCAGCAGGACTAAGCCAAATTGTTGCTGCTGTTGTTCTGAAAGATATGAAACATTCTGAACTTAGCAGAACCTTTCCTTGTTTGGTTTTTTCTTCATATTTGCAAAGTTAAATGCTTTAGCATTTAAATATCCATTATTATAAGCTTCAGTCTCAATTTAAAAAATGTTAATTGATTGACAGCCCTAATATATATATATATATATATATATATATATATATATATATATATATATATATATATATATATATATATATATATATGTTTAATATATTTAAAGTTTTTAAAAATCAAATTTTAAAAGGTTTAAAATGTATAATCCTAATGGGGGGCTCCCGCATGTTCCTAAAAAAAAAAAATACAAAAAGTATGATCCACAACATATGTTACAATTACTGCTGAATTTACATGTATAATTAATGATTGTTGTCATGTTTTTCTGTACCTAATTTTAATCTTTACCATCAAAGTATTGACATTTACAATGCATCACAGTTTGATATCAAGAAGTAGCACGCAACGCATCAGTACTCTCAGTAGTTTTTGAGGGAGAGGACAACACTGTACCACTGAAGAAAAGGCACTGCTGGGATTTGAACCCAGGATCTCCTGTTTACTAGACAGGCGCTTTAACCAACTAAGCCACAGCGCCTAGTGGGAGATATGTGGAGAGACAAATGTTCAGACCAATGGTGGAACGGCGCTCCCTTTCAGTTTCAAAAATAGAGTCAACGTTTTGTTTTTTGGGAGGTAAATGTTTTATAGCCAATTTACCACGGATATCAATCTAGGGCCAGGCTTTAGGAGAGTTCTAAGACTGATGTAGTGATATTTGTTATATTCACATACCAGTCTTCAGCAAGATTCTAGCCAGTCTTACCTGTGCATAGTCCCTCTCCAGCTGTCCCTTCTTCAGACTGTAGGTCCTACAGAGAGAGAGAGAGAGAGAAATGTGTTCAGTTGTTTGAAGGGGGTAAATAGTATATGTAGGCTTATATTAAAATCAATTCAGTAGCTCACAAGTTATTGTCATTTGTAAGTTAAGACATAAACATATTAAAGACAGGAGGAAGAATATATAAATCAGATTGTCATTTTCAATGAATAGGTTCTTATCATTTTGGCCATAATCCTGCAGCCCTTCGTTCTGACCCACAAAATGCACAAACCCCTACAAATTCCCCCGTTGCCGTCTCTACAACACACAACATCCTGGCAGCAGAGACAGTGGAAGCTCTTATCACAGTCCAGGAATGTGCAGAATGGAAAACATAACATTACGTATACGATTACACAGACCGATAAATGTACTGGCACGGTTTGCTAAATGAACAAAAGCGGCATACTGGAAACGACCACACCGAGTGAACAAATATTTTACCTGTATATTTTGACAGGAATTTGACTACTTATATTCATATATCATACCCATCTTTGTGTACTATATGAAAAAAGTAGAATGGTCCTCACTAGCATTAATATGTTATATAAATGACTCCTACTAAAACTGCCTCAGTACATGACATCTCTTCTAAAGATTAAAATTATAGTTTTCATATTGGGACAGTGGTGGAAGCAACTCGGAGGAAGCAGTGCACTTGGCGTCGTAGCACCCACAGAAATTGCAGCTGAGCGCTGCGCTCAAAAAGTTTAAATGATTTCAACTTGTTGGCGCTGACCTGTCAAGGCGCAAAACAAAGCCAGAAGCAATAATGACGTATATCTGCGTGGAGCTTTTGCCTCTGTTTTACCTCTGATTATGTGCAGGCGCCTTACCACTGCACTTATAAGTTGTTTGGGACCTACAAGTATAGTCTCACATCACAAAAGCTTGCATTTCTCTCTGCATAATTAGTGTGGGTGGGAGTCAGTTTTCACATGTAAATGTAGGCAGTGTGGAAGTGGTTTCACAAACAACCTAATCATTAGCATTATCTTTTTGGTTATTCACATGCAGATGTTTAGGACTCACTAACCCACTTGGGAGCTCCCATTTCTGGACCAGTTTTCTTTTGTTTTTTTTATTGCGAAAGTGACTTGCTCGTCAGACCTGAGATCTGTATTATGTGGGAAACATTACACATAGGATTGGGCAGACTTGTATGACTGATGTTGGCAGACACAAGCGACTCAGATCTAGATTGCTGTTTGAAATAAAGATGATGTGAGGGAACAAAAATCAAGCAACAACAGGGAAGTGAAACCGTGGTGGAAGACGCAGAAAAGGAAGACAACACTTACTGTAAGTGTAGACAGCGTAATTACTGCTAATTACATTCAAACAAATAGGACAGCGCTTCTTTTCAAATGTTTCCCAAGACATCCCTTTTGTGTTAAACCTGCTGTTTACAGTTTTCTAAACGGGCTGCTTTACACTTCTAGCTTTAGCTAAAAAAGAGGCATGATCAATTCTTAATGACTGAACCAGTCTTTTAAATCCTGCATACAAAACTGCAATATTTCCAAATGTCAATGATCTACTGCAAGAGATTGGAGCATGTGTTTAGTGTTTAACTCCACCCCCACGCATGTCAGTGGAAATAGGACACACGGCCCTTCCCTGATCTCACTGATACCTCCACCCCCGACCTTCAGTATTGAGTCCGCAGTCTAAAACAGACATGATCAGTCAACACTGCAGGCCTCGTTGGCGCAGTAGGCAGCGCGTCAGTCTCATAATCTGAAGGTCGTGAGTTCGAGCCTCACACGGGGCAGGTCTTTTGAGATCAATTTGAAAACCAGCCTTCTCACCACACAACAGCAGAAAGTCCACCTGGAATATGGTATGTGCCGGTTTTAACTGCTGGTGATTTCCAAATCTCCCCCCCTAAAAAAAAAGTTGTATAATGGATTAAACTGGAAAAGAATTTGGTGTTTAAATTCATAATAGTTGCATTAACATGACAGAGAGTTTCTCTAAAAAGGAATAATTCTGTATATAATCACAACATTTATGTAACCCCTCACATCAAAATGAGCTGAACACCCTACTTTGCAACATGACACTTGATCACAGATGTTATGTGAAAACTGAGTGGAAACTGTCTCCTGACTCAGGGCATGAAAAGCTCTTTCTTCTTGCTGTTGGAATATGGAGCTAAATCAGGGCCAAATGTTTTGTTCATTTGAAAAAAATATATATAGTTGAAAAAATAAAGCTTGAAATTGAAAATTTAAGTTTTGGTCAAAACTTGGAAAAAATAAAACCATGTATTCAAACTTAAAATAAGTGTACCAATTTTTCTTTCAGTTTGAATAAAATATAGATTAAATTCTGGAATTATTTTGAATAAATTATAAATTTTCATTTTTCACTTTAATATTTGTTTTCAGTTCCACATTTCATGTTTTCAGATTCAAAACTTATTTTTTTTACGCCTTCAAATCTTTTTTTTTTCGGTTTCAAATCTTTTTTTTTTTCGTTTTTCAGATCTGTTTTTCACTTTCAGATAATTTTTTTTTTCGGTTTCAGACTTTTGGCCCTGATTTTGCGTGGGGGCGTGGCTTCAACTCAGAGGGCGTGGTATTATGAGTGACAGCCTAACAACGAAGGCAGAAGACTCCTCTGTCATATTGACTTCAGGAAATGGTGTTACTGTGAGAACTATGACTGAATGCTTTCTATCCACTATATACATGTGATGTTTACTTAATAAACTGATGCAAGTGACAAAGTTCCATTTAAAAAATTGTATTGGACAACACATGGTACCAATTACACTATAAGAGCAATAAACTGATTGTGCAGTTCGGCAGGAACAATGACTTCTCCCACTTCCATGTATGACATTGAATGTAGCACCACAGTATTCACTCGGCAGTCAGCATAGCGTCCGCTCCGCTTAAGGCAACCTGCTGGCGCAGCCCACAGGTAAGACATGTGAAAGATATTAGCCTTTTTGAATAGATACTTTGGGACATTATCCCCGCAGTGGCATTTTTTTTGTCATTAACACATAAAGGGAAAATAGGTGGACAGCTGGAAATGAAGCATCGCTAGCACAAAAGTTAGCATTAACTAACGTTAGCTTCACACTAGCTGGTGTTTTTACACCAATTTTAGTGTCCAGCTCAAGTTTTTTGACTTTAACGTGTAGTGGTCTTTGTTAACCTCTGTTTGTCAGAATGACCATAACTCGACAGTGGCTGCCTGCAGCCGTACAGCCTTATAAATGTAAAACATTATAGATAACTAACATTGCTAGTGTTACCTTTTCATGGTTAGTTTAAACAACATAACTTGTCCTGGTCCGCTTTGTTAATCAATCAATCAATCAAAGCTTTTATTACGGACACACACGGTCCAGAAAACAGACAGTAAGACATACAAATACAAAAAGACAAGTTAGTGTATTCTGATACTTAAGTTAGGCTGTGGTAGAAGCCTTCAAAGTTTGCCCACTTGGCATATTTTGATTGCCAGCTTTGTCCAGCTATCCACCTATTTTCCTTTTATGTGTTAATCACAAAAAAAATGCCACTGAGGGGATAACGTCGCAAAGTATCTATTCAAAAATGCTAATATCTTTCACATGTCCTACCTGTGGGCTGGTGCCAGTGAATACTGTGGTGCTATAAGTCATACATGGAAGTGGGAGAAGTCATTGTTCCTGCTGAACTGCACAATCTGGCACAGTTTATTGCTCTTATAATGTAATTGGTACCATTTGTTGTCCAAAACATTTTTTTTAAATGGAACTTTGTCACTGGCATCAGTTTAAGTAAAAATCACATGTATATAGTGGATAGAAAGCATTCAGTCATAGTTCTCACAGTAACACCATTTCCTGAAGTCAACATGACAGAGGAGTCTTCTGCCTTCGTTGTTAGGCTGTCACTCATAATGCCACGCCCCTCTGAGTTGAAGCCACGCCCCCCACGCCAAATCAGGGCCAAAAGTCTCAAACCGAAAAAAAAATATCTGAAAGTGAAAAACAGATCTGAAACCAAAAAAAAAAAGATTTGAAGCCGTAAAAAAAAGATTTGAAGCCGTAAAAAAAATAACTTTTGAATCTGAAAACATGAAATGTGGAACTGAAAACAAATATAAAAGTGAAAAATGAAAATTTATAATTTATTCAAAATAATTCCAGAATTGAATCTATATTTTATTCAAACTGAAAGAAAAATTGGTACACTTATTTTTAGTTCAAATACATGGTTTTATTTTTTCCAAGTTTTGACCAAAACTTAAATTTTCAATTTCAAGCTTTATTTTTTCAACTATATATATTTTTTTCGAATGAACAAAACATTTGGCCCCGATTTAGCTCCATATTGGAACAGATTTGTGTCCTCCGTTCCAAACTAAACTAGATCGGCAGTGACAGCCGTTTTTATTCTTTATGTCAAAGTCAACGTGCTGCAATACAGAGCCCTGACGAATACAGCTCTGTCATGTATGGAGCTTCTTGTGTGCAACAGAAATATATAGCCTACTATTTCAGAGGTTAATTATCATTAATTGATGTCTAACCATTCCACAAACACATCTTTTAACCTTCTTTCAACTTATAGCGGACCATGTTTGAGGCATAAACACTCTCATGAGCCTCCAATGCCCACTTTTTTCAACCAAAATAAAGTGATACCACCATAGAAAGGGGTTTACCGGCAATCCTGGCGCAGCTGTCTGAATAAATGATGACACCTCTTTAAGAAACACTGCAATAGATCAATTGTTGTAAAAATATATATACTAAACTTACAGCCTTATTCGGCTGGGAGTAGGGCTGGGCAACTTATCGCTCTTATATCCATATCCATAGCCATATGAGGCTAGATATTGTCTTAAAAGTTTGGATATCATAATATCGCAATATGACGTGAAGTGCTGTCTTTTCCTGGTTTTAAAGGCTACATTACAGTAAAGTGATGTCATTTTCTGTTCTTTTATTTGCCTTTACCCACTTGGTCATTATATCATATCATTATATTTTCTCCATATCACCTAGCTCTATTCTCAAGTCATAGCAGTAAAGCAGCCTGTGTCCCTGAGTTGTCCAGTGTATTCTCATCCTAAGGATAAATTAGGGTCAAGCATTGTTGTTACAAATCATATGCTCCAGAGACACCAATGCTTAAGTACAATGGAACTGAGAAGTACTGCTATTCTACAAGCACCTCTAGCGAAAACTCAGGACGACTTCTGTAAACAGCACTGTGTGAAAAGGCACTGCTGGGATTTGAACCCAGGATCTCCTGTTTACTAGACAGGCACTTTAACCAACTAAGCCACAGCGCCCTGTAACCCCTCATCGGAGAGCACTGTTTGAATCGCTTATCAGTTGGAGCTAAACATTCCAAAACCCAAAGATAGCATGTTGATACTCCAGATTCCAGTGACTGCAATTGACTGCTTATGCCTGAAATCATACGAATGTTCCTGTACACAATCCACCACTGGAGTTTCATATTTCAGTTTTGATACAAGACTTGAGCTGACTGTAGAAAAGACACTGCTGGGAAAGGCCTCCTGCAGTTTATGAGCAAAGTCCCATGTGTAAAAACTCATCACTGCCAATGACCTCTGGATTATTTTGGAACATATGTTATTAGTTACCTTATCATTTACGTAAGAGTATGGGCATGTGTGACATAGG
Source organism: Perca flavescens (assembly GCF_004354835.1). NCBI lineage: Eukaryota > Metazoa > Chordata > Actinopteri > Perciformes > Percidae > Perca > Perca flavescens. Next base: position 19,846,379 of record NC_041333.1, read on the forward strand.
GAATTATTGTATGAGATGTAATTCCTCATTGAAGGTTCAGTAGAATTGAGTTAGAAGAGAAGTAGAATTGTGCTGACTGTGGAAAAAACACTTCAAACCCATAAATACAACTATTAGCACTTCAATGAACTTGTGTCTTGAATTTGAGCTAAGTTCCCACTAGAAGACTTCTCCGGAAGTCTCCAGTTTGCTCTACTACTCACACTATACAACTTGCTATCTTGTCTTCTTTTAACATTACCTGAGTGACCGGCGACAGGGGCTCAGACACTACTAGATCTTTTACCAGGAGGAATCCCAGAGTCTAGCCTCAAAACTACGTTTTTGTGACGAAAACACAAACTGTGACCAGGGATTCTTGGATTCCCGTGAGAAATAAGCGCTCCGAGTTGTTGGTGGATGATCTGCAGCGATAAAACAAAGAGGAAAAAGAAAGAGCAAACAAAGGCGCTTTTAGGGGGTGTTGACACACACGTTCACAAAATAGCCTGATTCCACACATCTTTACTATTTATAGCCTGTTTTCTCTCTGTGCAACAACAACTTTGGTCTGTGTTGCAAATGCACCACATACAGTAAAGCACAGGCGACCCCTCCCCCTGGTTTCCCCTTAGGCCGTGTCTTGCGCTCTCATTGGCTGTAGCTCTTGAGATGTGCGCACGCAAGTGCAGAGCAAAATATGATTTGCCTCCGATACAGGGCTATTGTCGGGGAGCTCCAAAATCAGTCGGCATTAGTGTGATCTTTTATTATCATGACTTTGCGTAAATATACACGCCACTTTTATAAAGCCAAATGGCGTGTTATTGTACACATTTTCAGCTATCCACGTGTATGCCTACGCTGTATACAGCTGATGTAAACATACCCACCACGTGGCCTCGCAACGTTGCGTGTTATCGCAAAAACGCGACGTACTATTTTTTCTTTAAAAATGGTTGGGTTTAGGAAAAGAACACAGGGAAAGGCTTTAGTAACAAAACAGTGACAAAAACACGGAAAATAACGACAAAACAACTTGCAACTTGTAAAAAAATGGTTGGGTTTAGGAAAGAAACATTGGGTAAGGCTTATTAAACAAAAAAATAAAAAAACGGCTGAAAAATCGCCACACACGGGACGCGAACCCGGCTCAAAGTCCTGTGTTTTACCCCCCCCAACCTACCTCCTTACTCAATCCCCCGTTCCTTTAAACTACTCGCTACGGCGGAAATTGACTCGCAATGTAGGTCAATGGCGGCCGATTTGCGTTGATATACACGCAAAAATGCGATTATGCGTCTTGATAACACACAAAAACGGAAGATAAATTGGCGTGTCCTACATACGCCAATTCATGAGATCAGTCTGTAATACAGCATTAAGAGACATTTGGCAAGAAAGTATTAAAGGCACTGCTGGGATTCGAACCCAGGATCTCCTGTTTACTAGACAGGCGCTTTGACCAACTAAGCCACAGCGCCCTGACACTGCACTGCTTGATTAAGCCATAGTACTGGACTTACAAGACGTTTGGGATCTACAACAAGAGATAGAACTTATTTCTGAGAGTAAGCTTTGTTTTGGTTTAACCTGTAATCTTAAATCTGCCAGAGTCGGCAGATAAAGCTGACGCTGATTAGGCTATCTGAAATGAGGTCGGAGAAACAATGGAATATAACGTATAAATCTTTAGGGTCTGAAAAAAGTGGGCTGTGACTCAGTCACTGTACTTGAACTGAAGTGATTCAATTTTAGTAACTGCAACTGGCATGTGGCAGTGATATGAGTCTAGGAAACCAATCAATTTGAAAGTATTTAAAATTAAAGTTTCTTTCATCATCTACACACACACATAGGTTAAACTCTCTAATCTTGGGTTCTGTCACCAAAACACACACATGCAGTACATTATGCAAATATGAATTCTGGCTCTCTCTCCCTTTATGCACAGCTCCATAAATAAGCTTTTCCTGCTTTGGTATCTTAATACTGTAGTCAGGGTCCAAAATTTACTTTTTTGTCCACCAGCCAAATGGCTAGTGAATGTTCAAATTTTACCAGCCACTCAATAGATAACCATATTTTTTTGGCTGGTGAGTGAAGCACATCCATCAGCCACTTGCATATTTTACCAGCATTTGGCTGGTAGATGGTGCTAATTTTGGACCCGGACTGCAGTATACTTGTGTATCAGTAAGGGCCTCTGGAACACGTGTAGACAAACACACATCCTCATCCTCACTGGGATCTTTGGACATGTCTAGGCTTCTCATGCAACCATGGTGACACCACAGCAGAGACCTCATATGTAATATATGCACACCCAATTACCAGCTAGAAATATCTCACACACACTACCCATCTTTGTGTGGTATTGTGTGTTTCTTGACACAGAATGAAAACAAACAAAGACGTCTTGAATGGTTATTTTGCTTCAAATTTTAGGTAAGTGTAGTAAGTTAGCATATACTGTACGTCTCATAAAATGCTTGTCAGTCAGTACCTCTGTACTCCTTATGGCCCTGACACACCAACCCAATTTTTGGCCGTCGGGCAGTCTGGCGAGGTCAGTGACTCGAGTCTGTTCGGTGGCCAACCTGACTCGTTGGGTCGGAAGGAGGGCAGTCGGACTCAATGACCAATCTGATTGGTGGAGTGCTAACCCGAAATGACGAGCGGGATGAGCCTGACAAACGCCTCTCAAAATCTGACAAAAATCTTTTAAACTGACCTTAACGCCATTATGCCTGGTGGTAAAATCCGGGAGCAGCCAGACCCACGTGACGCGTTTGTCCAATCAGCTGCCGGTTTAAATTTTTTTGGGCAACAATACAGATTAGCACCGCCTGCTGCTATGGAGACGTATTAAGTCTCACGCACACGCAGAACATACTCGCTTTTTTGACCAACTCGGGGAGGCAGACTTCCTTTTCTGCTGACGGTTGGCCGTCGGGTTGGTGTGGTGTGTTGGTGCTCTTATACTTGCTTTCCTCACTCCTTTTATTTGTTCTGCCGACAGTCTATTTCCATCTATCCTTAGAACCTCTCCATACCCTCCCTCCTCCTCCGCATTTCTTCCTGACTCTTATCCCTTCCTCTTTGGCGTTCTGCACACTGGTTTCTTGCCCTCTCTTTCTCTACTATTCCTTCGGTCTTTCCTCCCTCATCTTTCTCTCTACTCTGCCTGCCCGTCATTTGTGTACGTTGGTTAAGTGTGTCGTGCATGAGTCCAAAAGCAGTGTCAGCATCAGCTGTGCATGGAGACGAAACAGGGAAAGAAAATGACCATTACCTCTGACAGCAAATACTTAAGTGCTTAGGAGTGGACACAAAGTGTATATTGTATGTGAAGGCAGAGAGAGAGGGAATGATCAAATGTGGGAAAAGAGCTAAGATCAATGGTTTACAGGACACAGCCTGAGATCAGCGACAACAGGATAAGCAACATGAGTCACAGACAGAGACAGAGGTGGAGGAGGGAGGTCATGTTTTCACACTGCGTGATCACCACAAGACACAATAGAATGCAGTTTTTCCACTCTAAGACCTAGCAGGCATTTGAACAAAAACATTCACTATTTTATTTCATTTCAGAATACAATAGTTACGTTGCAAGCAACAAGATTGACGTAAGTTAACTACTATAAGTTAATTCTTGAAGGGCCTGTGTGCTAGCATTAGGGTTGCAAAATTCTGGGAATTTTCAAAGTTGGAAACTTTCCATGGGAATTAACAGGAATTAACAGGAATTAACGGGAATAAACAGGAATAAATTGGATATTTGTAATATTGCTTGTTATAATACTGTTAGTCTATAACAGGGAACTTAAATGTAGTTGAAAAACATCTTGCAGCATAATCTTGGTTAAAACAACCTGATTTAATACAACTTCAGTTGAATGGTCTCCCTATATTTGTCAATGACATGCACGCACACGCACGCATTAATCAGCATAGGCTACTACATACTTGCCAACATTTAGTTTTTAAAATAGCTAAACTTTCCATGGAAAGTTTCCGGAAATTTACCTGAAAATGTCCGCCCCTTTGGAACCCTAGCTAGTAGGGGTGTGACGAGATCTCGTTGTACGAGATCTCGCGAGATTAAAACGTGATGAGATTTCTCGTCGAGGTGAAAAGTTGTCTCGTGAGGCGATGCGATGTCAGCGTGAAATTACTATTGAAGATCCCCCTGCCACTAACTACTGCACGCGGGTGCAGTAGTTAGTAGAGAGCTGTGGTGGTGCTGTAAGTGTTTTTGCATAGTGCTCGTGTTAGCCGCGGTATACAGCATTTTTTTCTTAGAATGTTTACATATTGTGTTCGTCTTGTCTGTCACTCTTTCGCCGTTTATTATTTCCGCAGGAAAACCAAAATGTTGCCACACAAATGATTTAAAAGTGGCAGGGGGATCTTCAATAGTAATTCCACGCTCCATCACGCTGACATCACATCGCCTCACAAGACAACTTTTCACCTCGACGAGAAATCTCGTCTCGTTCTCGTGAACCCAATCTCGTGATGTGTCTCGTTGAGTAAGCGTCTCGTCACACCCCCACTAGCTAGCATTGAAGGAATTAGCTTTATACAAACCCAAATCAGTTGCCATTGCTCTGACAGGGACTACAGTGAATTGAACATAGTGTTAATTTTCTATCTAAAAAAAAAAGGCAGGAATCTCTGTCCGTCCATGCACAAAAGGCTCTGTCCAACCTGCATGCGCATCACGTGCAAAAGAACAATACAAAAGACGTGACCCGCAGCACCCTAACGTACACAGAGCACACTGTGTATTATCATTCAACCTACTTTTGTGTGACTAAACTAGGGCTGCCCCCTGAATGTGACACATTTATTATTAATAAACGGTGAGTAAAACTAAGCAGATGCACAATAAAGTTTGAAAAAGCGATTGAGGCCAAGCAATCGGTCCATTCCGAACAGGTACATTTTGAAGGGGCACTGCACTAGTTATACAAATCCTGAAAATACTGCTGTGGCAGATAGGTTAGGTAACAATGGAAAAACAGACCAAGAAATATCGTATAATATTAGGGCTGTGAATCTCATGATTTAATACCAATTCTTGGGGTCACAGTTCGATTCAAAATCGATTCTCGATTCAAAACAACTCCTGATTCAAAATTGATTCAGCACATAGGCATGCTACTTTCAGGATCTAATTTCAAGTTTCAAGTTATTTATGGTCAGATGCACAACAATTACAGAAGCATTCCCAAAGTCATGGTCATTGAATATCTTGGGTCTCAGGCTCCCTCCAACAATGCTAATTAAAGTTGTACAAAACAGAAAATCACAAGTAAAACAAAAAAACTTAATGAGAATCCAAGACATAAAATAGTGCAAGTTAAAATATAGGGCTAAACATAATAAAATAATAAACCTCTACTCCGGTCTGCTGTGCATTAATAAACGCAGGGTGGCAAATTATGGCATGAAAGCAGATAAAAGTGCGTACAAGATTATAGTCTTTATATTTGAAAAGGTTTTATTAACTCATTGCAATAATGTCAACACGCAAAGGCAAATCTAAGACAAAAGGTAACATTTATTCATGTTAAACTTACATTTACTATGTAAAAAAAAGTTATATTTGATCTGCAACTGTGTATTCAAACTCAAAATGAGCACCCTCAAAGTAACAAAGCAGCTTATGAATTATTTTCATTGAAGCGGTCTCCACTCTGCTGTCACATCTCTACCTTTCTTAAACAAGTAGGATTCATTGCAGGACTGTTGTATTACATTGCATTAGATTGTTAGGATGTTCATACAGTATTTTTCTGGTATATCATTGTACCAGACAGTGATGGAGTACTTGAGTCCTGGACTCCGACTCAAGCCCGACTCAAGTCACTATTCTCTGGAATTGTGACTCGACTTGGACATGGGCACTTGTGACTTGGACTCAGACTTGAGAGGATTTATGAAATTAAACTAGAGCATTCATGAAATAAAACTCAGAAGTTGGATGAAGTTTCTGCCTACTTTTATGTGTAATAGGTCATGAAAATGTGATATAAGACGTTGACATATTCAGTCTGTAACTGTTTCAGCTGTTTCATCCTACGTAGACTCAGATTCGAGTCTGACTCGAGTTGCTCTTCTCTGGACTCGTGACTCGACTAGGACTCGATTTCAGGTAATGTGACCCGACTTGGACTTGACTCTGACTCTTCTGTGGTGACTCGGACTTGAACACTGGGGACTCAAGACTCGACAGTTGGTGACTCGACTACAACACTGGTACCAGATACTGTAAAAAATGCTTCGCGGGACATTTGTGTAACAGATGAGGTTATTACGTTTTATACTTATTTGAACTTCTTATTTTAATGGGCCTATTTATTATCTGACTGCCTTGTACTACGGGTATTACTTAAACAGAAACATGTTTTAATGGCAAATCACCATAATTGTTTCAATCATACAGTTTAATGTTACGTAAGTCACAGCCAGTGCTTCCTAAAAGGCATAGTACATCTTGCCTCAGCTATCGGCTTAGGATGTGACACTTGTATTTGCATCTTAAAATAAATAAAGTTTCAGTAGGTCATGGTTGAAAAAATGCCTTGGACTCATTTTGAGACAGAAAAAAACCTTCATCTCATATCGTCATCTTCTTTGTCATTTCAGCCTTTCAGATCCCCCTGGGTCTAGTATTAGCTGGGGTCCTCCTGTGATTTTGAATAACAGCAGAGGCTTTCTATGCTGTCATCTTACCAAACAAAGAGGCCACCTAATTATATTAGCAGGGTGTGTGAATCAGCATTGCATTAATTTGGTTCTTTTCCCCCCAATGAGTCCTTGATTTTCTGTTCTTCTTTCTAAATTATGGAGGCATTAATGAAGACTCTGAAAGCATTTTGGGTTCAAATTGGGAGGCTCATCTAGCTACTCAGCATGGAGACCCATTATGTTTTAATGATATCTGCAGATAGTTCCTAGGATTTGGTCAATACATTTCAGAGAGATAAATTAAACCCACATTGAATTTATCCCATGCAAATGTGCCACCCAAAACACTAGGGCTGTGCTCGATTAAAGAAATTCTTAGTCGACTAACACTCATTCAATTGTATTGACTAATCGATTAGTTGATTTAATCGACAGATCTGTAAATCTGAGTTTCTCCACAAAGAGTCATGCAAAAGCACCACTTTAATTATTGTGTTTACCAGAGATGTGCTCGTCCGTTTCTTGGAAATAAGTCGTTCAGCGTGTAAAAAGCATAAAACATGACTAATTGATTAAAGAAATCTAAGTTGACTAAGACCAAAACGACCGATTAGTCGACTAATCGACTAACGGTAGGGTTCCACACAGCGAAACACCTCGCGAATTTCGGCCAGCAAAAGTTTGCCTGGGGGGCGTGGTCGCGAAAACAACACGCAAGACCGCAAAATTTTTTTAAATGTCCCGGGCTGTCAGAAGACAGGGCGGTAAAAATGCACAGCAGCAAACCATCAGTAAAATGTTAGCTCATAAATGCTCTGGTAACCTGGCTATGTAGCCTAGCTGCCTTGCTATGCTTATAATGAAATGCAATGTCCGAACATGCTAGCGGGTGACCTGTCGGCTAGCTGAATCATTTTGAGTGTTTAAGCTATCTACAGTTGTCTATTTGGTGGTGTGTTTGCCCTGTTTATGTTCGTGTGACATATAAACAACAATCCGTTTTGCTACAAGCGTCAATGTTCGCCAACAAAACATGTAATCAAACAAATGCACAACAAAAGTAGTCTAGCTAGCTGGCTACCTGGCTAGGCTACAATGAAATCCAATGTCCGAACATGCTAGCGATTAGCCTGTCGGCTAGCTGAAAAGTTCGAGTGTTTAAACTAACATATACAGTGATCTATTTAGTGGTGTATGTGCCCTAATTAAGTTTGTGTGTCATATAAAACACAATTTGTGTTGATGGAAGTACCGATGTTCATGTAGAAACATTTTAATCACATCAGAATTTTCATGATACGGCGCTGATAACCTCCGCCATCTTGGTCAGACTTTTTTTGGAACTCCCGCCTCCAAACACAAACACACGGACCTGATTGGTTCTCGAGTGGTCCTCATTTGAATAAAGTTAAACTTTCGTCAATTTTATTTCGCTCCCCTCTGCGATTCGCTCTGATCTTGCTCAATCAAGGCGAATTTCGTCTCCATTCAACCTCAATGAGAGCAAAGCAAAATTTTCAAGACGTAGGTGTGGAAACCTACCGTAACAGGTTTCGCTGTGTTTAAAAGTTTAACTTTATTCAAATGAGGACCACTCGAGAACCAATCAGGTCTGTGTGTTACATAACACAACAATTAATAACCCACAACTAACTCTCTTTAAAAGGATAAAACACCAAAGCATTATAACAAATTGAGACTTAAACAGTTTCTAACACTAATCATTTTACATTTACAAATGTAGCTACACCGCCGAATGGCATGCTGGGTAACATTACAGCTGCTAGCCTAGCTAGCCAGGTAGCATAACAGTCTGTTAAGCTGGGAGAGGCTCCGGTCGCTACTGCACATTCAAGAACCGAGAAGAAAGTTAGCTATAGGATGAAGAAAGACCGGAGATACACCAGAACAACGTGTGCTCAAGAGAGGAGCCATCGGTTGTTCCCAAGTTTTTTGTTTCTAACAAATCGGATATAATTTAACCACTGTTGTTGCCCGTCACTCTAACGTTACTTGGCCGTGCTAACGTTACCGTGCTAACATTAAAGACCTGTCACTTCAAGCATGCAGAGGAGCAACATTATGAACGCAATCCACCTCCGGTCCCACTACAGACCGTTGAGAAAGACGGATTCAGAGCAATGTTTAAAACACTGGATTTAAGATGTCTCGCCTCGCTGAAATACGTCCGCCAACCTGCTAACATTATTATATATATATTATTATTATTATTCAAACAGCGAAGGAGGCTGACAGCGGAGCTACGGTCAGTCGCCCACTACAACCACACTACAACCTAACTTACCTGTGGCCAAGGTAGTGGTTATACAGTACTAGCTTACAACTATTTTGTTTTGAAAAGGGAAACAATGTTAAAGTTGTTTGTATGTGTATTCATTCGATTTGAGTTTATTTAACTACTTTGCAGTTTGCATAATACAAATAGTTTAGCTTCTGTAACTGTTTCATGGATTCCCCTTCATATAAAATTATTGTATAATGTCGTGGAGCCAAACCCTTTAGTAATAAAAGCTTTTAGTAAACATGACGACATTAACATGTTTTTTGAGATATTCTATGTACTCCTGACAGTAGAATAAGCCATTATAAACCTATATAAAGGTGGCCCATTATTATTTATATAAATTTATTTTAAGAAGTTTGATTACATTATATTTTCGATTTGAATGCACAGTTGTTTTTTAAATAACAAATAAATAAAAATTCAATATATTACATCTATGTTATTTAGTCTTAGTTAGGAAAGTACTGTTTAGTTAGGAAGGTCTGGTGCCTTTAGTCTCTTCCATATGGTGGAAGGAAGGTATAAGGTGGAAGGTATACAGTTTATTATTAATTCAGCAACGGTATCGGATCGGTATCGGGTATCGACAGATACACAAAGCCCTGGCATCGGTATCGGGACTGAAATAGTCGGATCGGTGCATCCCTATATGTCACACAAACTTAAACAGGGCAAACACACCACCAAATAGACCACTGTAGATAGTTTAAACACTCAAAATGATTCAGCTAGTCGACAGGTTACCCGCTAGCATGTTCGGACATTGCATTTCATTGTAAACATAGCAAGGCAGCTAGGCTACATAGCCAGGTTACCAGAGCATTTATGAGCTAGCATTTTACCGATGGTTTGCTGCTGTGCATTTTTACCGCCTTGTCTTCTGACAGCCCGGGACAGTTTTCGCGACCATGCCCCCGAGGCAAACTTTCGCTGGCCAAAATTCGTTTGGGGTTTTGCTGTGTGGTACCCTACCGTAAGAGAGAGAAGCCCTACAAAACACAGCCATGGGGGGTAAATTCCCATATTACATCACGGCCACAGTTCTAGTCCAGTGCAGTCCAGGCATCAGCTACAAAAACCGGCACGCTCATCCTTTGTTTTCTCACTACTGTCATCTCCATGATTGACGATGCTCTTTGTGGATTATTTATAATGCACACTCTGTCTAGACTATGGTAAATTACATGCACTTGACTTTGCAATTTGGCTCCTAGTACTCGGACACGGAGGGGTGAATTGTTGTCAATCTCCCCCATATCACGCCATTCATGAGAACAGATTTAAAAATGCAGTGCTACATGGTAAAGCATACAATGCCTTTTGCAAAAGGCAAAAAGGCCATCAGGAAAAAAGGCCTTTTTGCAATTTGATTTCATTCACTGATCCACAGTTTAAACTGATATAACACAACTGTAATACTGAAATTGTGTTACAGCTTCATTATTGTGTTCTGCATAAGGAAGGGCAAGTAGGTGTCTAGAAGCTAGCTGTGTTGTGTGTGTGTGTGTGTGTGTGTGTGTGTGTGTGTGTGTGTGTGTGTGTGTGTGTGTGTGTGTGTGTGTGTGTGTGTGTGTGTGTGTTGGGGCAGACATAAGGGTATGGGGGATTTAGCTGGATTGAGGACACCAAGTTGACTCCCTGAGTCCACCAACTTGTCATCATTTTCTCCTCTCTCTCTCTCTCTCTCTCTCTCTTATCCTCTCTCCTAAAACTAGTCCAGCTAAAATGCAGTCCCAGAGGATTAAATACACTTCCCTTTCTTTCTTTTTGTCCCCCCCTTTTACCTGTTACAATTGGTAAACAGGCTTAATGCACTACAGCTAGCAACGTTTGTGCATGTGTGGTTGAGCGTGTATATTTATTAAAGTCAGCCTGTGGATTAATTAGGGTAAATAACATCAGAGCAGATTTTGGGATTCAAGAGTTAACATTTACTGTAGGCTTTAGGCAGGAAAATGTGTGTCTGTCAACAGAGTATGCGTTTCATTATGTGACCACAAGTTATTTAGTTGACATGACGTTCGCAAAAGTCTAGCCAAATGATCTACATAGTCTACAAGTTCACGTAAAATATTTCAGTGTCATATTTTCAGTTCAGACCCATAAAAAAAGGTGGGTTTTTTTTAACAAAAAGGACAATATCCCCTAATTACAGTACTGTAAATGGCCCAGTGTTAGCCAACTGGCTAGCTTCCTACTGTAGTCTATTCACTGACTGTTTGCAGGCATCATTGCGGTTATCAACTCTGCATTCTGACCCTGGATGGGGAAAGGTCAATACTTGCTGCTCCCTGTGGAAATCACTGCTGCATTAGTCTTGCATTGTCCACACAGCATTCCAGGATGGGAGAGAAATGTGCTCTGGTTTATTGGCATTTTTTTAAACCAATCACAAATCGTCTTTGGCGGCAATGAGTGCCGCACGGAGCCACGGTGCCGGTGCAAAATAGCCTCGGGAAGGAACTTCTTTTGGTGGAACATGTGTACGTTCACGGGGGTGAACAGGTAAAAAAAGTTGTCAACAGTTAGCCTACGTTATCTCCTTTTTAGCAACAGTTTGCTTTATTTGCAATCGTTTCTTAAAAAGCATCAAATGTCTTAAAATTACATTACAAAAATACAGCGCATAGACGGTACCGTAGAATAACGTTACGTGAAACAGCGATTTAACGTCACTACTCATTTTACATACAGTTTAGCAACAAAACAAAATGCTGAGGGAACATTTCTACGTTTTCTCATGTTGGTTTTGAGCGCCATGCATCCCCACTAACCTGGAAAACGTTTTTAAAAAGTAAGTGAATACAGCGTGTGGCTCGAATACAACATCTACTGCAGCGGGGAGTCCGAGGCAGAAGGGCCGCGCAATGTGCTAACGTTAGCTTCTTCTCTCATCTGTGGTCTGATAAACAGTAAATCACAGTCACACAGGGCTGGGCCATATGGAGAAAATCAAATATCACGATATTTTTGACCAAATATCTCAATATCGATACAGAGACGATATTGTAGTGTTGACTATTGGTGCTTTCACAAAATTAGATTTTTGATAAATAATCATCAGTAATGTGGATATAATGACTAAGTGGGTAAAGGCAAATAATAGAACAGTTACAACAGTCTGGTAAGTTCAGAAAATAACATCACTTTACTGTAATCCAGCCTTTAAAACCAGGAAAAGACAACACTTATGCCATATTACGATATAACGATAAATCTAAGACAATATCTAGTCTCATATCAAGATATCGATATAATATAAATATATTGCCCAGCTCTAGCGTCACATTTCACGGGATCCGCGTGAACGCAGTTTTGATGGTAAATCGGTCGTCGAGGCTTTCGTCGCTGTTTGTCACTCTACCTGAAGAGAAAATGCTGTACTCGCGCGGTTGTTTATTCACTGCCACTTTGTCTGTGTTACCGGTCTGTATTATTCTCCTGCATGTCATTCTGCTATGTTTGTACTTTTTGTTTCTCTGTAAGCATGCTGTGTCCATAACGTAGCTCCTGTTTGTGAGAAAGAATTTCCTCTTGGGGACAAAGTCTGAAGTCCATTTAGTTGACATGACTTCGCGAGTGATGACGTCCTGTCACTGTTCCAGTTATCGGCGGTGCGCAGCTGCTAAATGTATGAAGCGGAAACACCGGAGTGTTTAGCAAAATTGTCGACAGTTATTCTTCTGTTGATCGACTAATCGACTTATGATTTCAGTCATATAACTTTCACATCAGACCAATGACAATAGAAAGAATCAATAAATAAACAAAATGTCCCATTTTCTTCCTGTATACTTCTCATGTTGCGTACATGTAATCTATTTTTGTCCATTGAACAGATCATTAATTTCAGTGGTATTGGTGAAGACAGTTGACAGTTTGGCCAGCTGATGCCTTTTAGTACCTCAGGTACTACTGAAAAGATAGCTAGTTCTAACAAGAGTAATGGTGGTCAAAATCCGTAGTATTGAACGGCCATCTTGCTTCTGATGTGAATTTGAGGTAACCCCAACTCTTCTGATCTTAAATGAAAATCTTATATCCATCTCTACAATAAAGTCAGATCAGTGCCATACTTCACGAAACTATTGGGGCCTCGGGGCTAGATTTATCAAGCCGTTTGCGCCTGTTTCCAGGCGCTAATTGGTCGCAAAGACAGACGTAACCGATGCGGGCTATTTACAAACAGGGCGCACTTGGGTAAAACCGCAGATTGTCTGCCACATGAGCGAGAAGAGACAAGTTGCGCTTTCAATATGCGTTCGTGGGAGGGTCGTGGGGAAAGTGGGAGTTCCACCCGAAAAGGTGGGAGGATAAGCGCAAAGTGCGCCTAATTATATATTCCGTGGTATTTACAAAGACAGTCAGTAAGAGCTCGTCTCTATTCTGCGGGGGAAATTCTCCGCCTCTTAAAAGCAGGTCTAAACCAGCCGCAATCGAGTTTCCTCGTAGACCTTTATGCCGCTGGTGAAATGGCAACAGTAATTTGAGCAAGACGAAGACATAGGCGAGGCTGAAAATATTTTTAACACAAGAATCACACTTTGTCAGTGAACACAACATCATTTAGTGTTACAGATCAAGCAGCCATGCAATGTTAGAGTTACTGGAAGAAATCAAAGATGAAATTGAATCACCCACTCAGCATTCACATCCCATTCCAGCAGTTGTTAAACTCCTCGTTACATTAGAAATATTGGCATCAGGATCATTTCAAACAGCAGCAGTGGGAATATCGCAGTCTGCACTCAGCCATATCATAGCACAAGTACCGCTTCGCTACAGCGCAATTTACGGTATAGTGGGCGGAGAAAGACACTGATTGCTTGATGGGTGTCAGGGTTGATAAATACTACGCAAAATGTGGAAGCATAGCGTGCGCTATTACCGAACTCGCATAAACAGACGCAGCGCAAACTGCGCTAGTGTTAGTAAATTAGGCCCTCAGTGTCTTGGCCAAGGATACATCGACAAAGCTGATGCTTGTCGCCGCAGGGGGCTTCAGATCTCCCAATGTAAAGGTGGTCTCCCTAAACACTGCACCACCCTGCTGCTCCTGATTTTACCACCAGGATAATGTGTCATCAGAAATAATTACAAAACATCAAAGGCTAGAGGAACACACGAAGAAAACACTGCAGGCTGCGTCTATCAAACATGAGGATGACAAGGCCAATTTGAAGATCTGTACCCAGTGGCATGTAGCTCCATCCCTCACTGACTAAAAGAACTAACATTGGCGTTATATGCTTAACTTGGCTCTCCCACAAGTGAGACCGGGGCCGTGTTCACTCTCCAAAACCCAGCAGCAACAAGGCAATCTGTTCTTAAACAGCTGGAGCTGCCCCCCAAGAGTGAAAAGGAGAAAAGAGAAAGGGGGGGAGTCTCAGAGAGAGGAGAGGAAGTGTGAAAATGAGAAAGGGATGGAAGCAGAGAAGCAAAGAGTATAAGACAGTCTGCTGTCATAAATGATCAATGCTTAGTCAACACAGAAAAAAATGAGAGCGTGTGAAAGAACCAGGGTTTCCTCCCATTGCCAAATCCAAAAGGGAAAACTGCCAGAATCGCACACATCATGAGTAAACAGAGCTGAGACTAAATGAAAAAAGAGAAATATGTAGACTGACAAAAAAAATGTCAGAGCAAAAGAGACAGAAACAGCATGGAGAATATGACGGCGAGATACAAAATGAAATTTGGAAAAGAAGAAAGAGAGGAAGAAAGACAAGAGTCGGAGAGCAGGAAGAAGGCAGCAGGAAATTCCTTCGTCATTTTCCCCAACCCTATGGCCTTCTCAAAAAACTGGAATATGACAACCCTCCTCCTCCTCCTCCTCCTCTTTTTCTTTCTAATGCCACTCCTCCCTCACTCATTAGTTGTTTCCTTCCTTCTTTCCTTTTGTGCATGGCTGTGTCCATGTGTGCATGCTGTGCACAGCATATCGCGGTCACATGACGACTAGAATTAAAATCATCTGGCAGTTGGCGAGTGTATTCTTCAGGATTGTGTTAGCACACGCATGCGATACAGACGTGTTCATACCTCATGTCTTCCAGCAGGTCATATTCAGTCTGGTATTTAAAGTGCAGTCTTGTCATCTGCTCTGTGTGTGTGTTTTTCAGCTCCTGTGTCACTTTGACCTGGAGGAAACAAGAAGACACGTCAAGTAAAGGACTGGTCATGTATTCGTCCGTCTGCTGTGCATGGGTTGTTTATGTAATAGCTCAAATTCACCTTCAGAAAACCCGCCTCTACAACAAATCCTTCCACATTGATCAAATCAAATCATGAGATATACAAAGTGAGACTATGGCTGTTATAGTACAGCTTAAATGTTGCCTTTACCTGGTCATGAAAGAGTTCACTGAACTGTGAATGCCTCTACCTGCCTAAGAATATTATACACATTAATAATTTATAGTTTTTTTTTCTCAGTGACATATATCACCCACCCCTACTTGGATTAAATGTTGCATGAAATCACAAAAAGTCGCACACTATTCTGACAAACGCAGTAACGTAATCCAGTATGACTGTAACAAACAAATATTTCCTTTATTAATTTATTTGCTGATTATTTTTTCAATGAATTGTCAGTCTATGAAAAAATAGTGACCTTGGACTCTAACAAGTCAAAGATGTATTAAAATTAAATTAAATGATATGCAACAGCGATTAAAATAAATGAATATTTGAATATAATGACTGGTTGTAGTCATACATAAAATGTGTGTTTTCATCCCCCAAAGTTCACTGAATGCAAAAAATATTAAGAAAATACTAGTTTCATCAAGTGCACTGATAAGGTGAATCAAGGTAAAAATCATCATTAGGCCTATTTTGTTGTGATTTATTTCATTGAATCCATATCTGTCACAAAGGATCTGATGGAGATACTGTGTCTGTGTGTGTGTGTGTGCGTGTGCGTGTGCGTGTGCGTGTGCGTGTGTGTGTGTGTGTGTGTGTGTGTGTGTGTGGTTATGCGCATATCTCTTTATCTCTAGTTTGATGTTGTTTGGATTAGAAATGCAAAAGATATCGGTTAATATCAGTAAAATAAGCACACATTGTCTCTTGCCGCTGGCCACTCCCCCTCTCACACTGCATTCACACTGACTGAGCACTAATGGTGCGTTCTTTTTGTCCACCGAAGTCGATTTAGGAGTTGTTTTCCGGAGTTACGAACCGGAAGTTGCAAAAATAACGACACCAAAGTCGTCTGAACTCAGAGTTCAAATACCGCCTGATTAGTTATTTAGTAGCTTGTGCAGCTGAAATTGGCTAGAGACGCTCGGTTGCTATATGACAACAATGGCTTTAAGCCGAGCCTTGAGCAGAAAGCAGAGCAGTAGCCCAACGTTAATGTTAATCAAAAAGTAATTTTCATGTATCAAACTGTGAAATAAAGGTGTGTAATATGTCAATAACTAGGTGAATAGAATCTTAAATGTTACTAAAAATGTTACAAAAATCCATCTTTTCTCCGACTCGTAGTATTGTGTGATAAAAAGAACGCAACAACCCACGGTTACTTGTTTTCCGACATGGATGTGACGTCACACTCGAGCTACTAGTTGCGATTACAAGACAAAAAGAACGCACCACACACACACACACACACACACACACACACACACACACACACACACACACACACACACACACACACACACACACACACACACACACACAGGTTCTGGTGGTGATTAACTCAGATATGTGCTGTTTAGCTCTCATAACGGGCCAGGTGGGTAGCACACTGCCATGAGTCCATAACGCTAATGTCTGGTTACTTCACATTTTCATTGTGATATTTTGTGATTACATTCTGAATCTGCAACGTTCTCTGTCAGGTAAATCAGTAAGTTAGTAGGAGGGTATACAGGGGAGTTGCATATGAAGTGGTTTGGGGTCCTTCTGTAAGTCATTTTGGGGTACAATTTGGTTTTGATGAATTCTACAAGCAGCAATACCACAGGCCAAGCAATCGGACGTTCCAAACAGGCACATTTTCAACGGGCATTGCACTAGTACTTTTAACAACTCATAACAGTATTTAGGAGCAGCAGACAGACTCCATGTGCAATAGGAAAAGATGCTAATTGTATCACCTCACACGAAAATTAATTTAGGTGGTCAGACCGGGGGCTATAACCTGCACTCATTCACACAGCCTTGTGCAAAAACAGACAGAGAGCTCATCCTTAATATGTGCATGCGCACGCGCACACACACACACACACACACACACAGACAGACACACACACAGACACACACAGACACACACACACACACAGTGATGGTCATTGTGTATTGTCGAGTACATTCCATCAGCTATTCACCAGAGTAACAGTGGGCAAATTCATGACTGTTCTAGACAAAACAATCAACATAAAAACAAAACACACACACACACACACACACACACACACACACACACACACACACACAACTCTCTCTCTCTTTTCTTTCATGTGCTGTGTCTTTGAAGATAAGGGAGGGAGGGGTTCATTACATTATCAGGGCAAAGTGACTTCACTTAATTTCACCTTCTATCACTCATAGGAAACCACAGGAAGACAGAGAGAGAGAGAGAGAGAGAGAGAGAGAGGGGGGGGAAACAGCAAAGGGTGGCAAGAGTTTTGGGGAGACAAAATGAGAGGAAGAGTGGCAAAGGGAGTGGTTGGGCATGAGAAGAGAAGGGAGGAGAATATGAAGGGTGAGTAAGTGAGAGTAAGTAAGAAAGAAGAGAGAAAAGAAGATGGTGAGACTGAGAAAGAGAGACGGTCAGTAGGGGAGAGTGAGAGTGAAAAAGATGGGATATGGAGATGAGGCAAAGAGAAAGAAATATGTTTATTAAAGGTCACGTTAAAGGAAAAGAGCTCAGGTGGCGTAGCCTAGTGGAAGCTGATGCAGCAGATAGGTCTGTACTGCTTAAACCAAACATCCACACATATTTTATAGTGATTCTGATGGATACATCCCACCTGTATGAGAAAGTAACAAAAATACTTAGCAGGGTTGGGTAATATGACCTAATATATATATCAAGATAAATTAACAGATTTGACATGTCCAGTGCATATGTATTTCCTTTCTCATGATAGCTCGCATCTGATATGTTTGTCCTCCTGTTTGATTACAGTATGACTAGGTAAAAATACTGGACTGTTGGCTGATGTGTTAGTTGAACTTTTGGGAAATATGGCCTTCATTTTATGGAGCGATGTATTGCCTTTTAGCCTCATTAGCAGCCATCTTTAATTTAGGCCACATAAAACTAACATATGAGAGTCAAACCAGCTCAATCTGTAAGCAGATGTGCTGAGGACAGGCAAAACACTAAAGGGGCTGCATGTGTCGCACTGGGAGAGAAATTATTAGTATCCAAGAGCCAAATACTAATACACTATGGCTGTGATGCTGTGGGCTGAGTGTATTGAGTGTGCCAGCCACGTTGGCAAGGGAGTAACTGACAGTATTTTGCTAATAAATTATGTTTTATTCTTCAAACTGAATGGGAAAGACACAGCTGCAGACAAATGAGATCTTACAAAATGAATTAACCGTAATGGTGCATTTGATCACACACAGTGGAACAAGTAGGGCTGGGTACCGAATTCAACACTTTTTGTGCACCGACCGAATTGCCTGTAAAGTATCGAGTATCGAAAAATGCCTTGTCATTCAATACCCAATTTCACTACCTTCGGAATAAATCTCAGTAAGTAAATAAATCAGTAAGCCAATAAGCATGCAGCATGCTTCTACCAAGATCTAATCATGTTTGTGATTGGCTGTCTAACGTTACACATCGCAGAGGCATGCATGAAAAACTCTACGTTACGCACAGAGACTGGGCTCACGTAGTAGGAGCTGGAAAATGAAAAGAGTTATGCAGTATTGTGTAATGTTGTAATTTCTGTTTGTTTTATAAAATTGGTATAATCGGAAAAAAGTATAGTTTAGGAACCTGTATCGAAGTCACGGTATTGGTATCCGTACCGGTTTCCAATATTTATATACCCAGCCCTAGGTCGGAACAAGACAACCACAGTGGTCTCTGCAGCCTCAATGATAAAAGGACCTGTTCAAAGTGTGTGTTTTAAAGACATGATAGAACATGTTCAAGGCTTGTCTGTGTGTAGAAACCCAGAGCATAAATGGCACTGGGGGACTATGTGGCAATTAAGAGAAAACTGTGCAGAGGTTCCCAGCGTAGTCATTGTCTCTCATGCATTTAATTTAGGACAACTCACACACTCATAGAAAGCAACGGACATGCATCTTAAACACATACTCTCACACACACTGGTACCAAGCTGTAGGGGGCTGTGTTTTTTCTCAGCCCATACAGAATCAATAAGTCAGTATCAGACATGGCTCTGCAAGCATGTCTCCTTAGTGTGTGTGTGTGTGTGTGTGTGGCATTTGTCAGCTCAGCCTTTTATGAAAAGATGTGACCCTGGACGGATTGAAGGTCTTCCCTTAAGACAAGAAGCATCACAACGTGAAGAAACGACAGCTTTTGTTATGCTGTCTGGAGGACTAATAGCACAATTTTACGATTACGGTAGCTAGCTACATAATTCAGCAAAATAACCGGTGCTACACTAGCGTTACACTGACGTTAAATTGTGGACTAATTTACGTTATTCACTAACGTTACTGTAACGTTACTAGCTAGCTATAGCGTTGTTGCCATGTGTGTGGTGCATTGTATGGAACCTCTCATGTTAGCCCTAGCGTTTTCTAGCTACGTTATTTGACGTTTGACGGCTCACGCTACAACGTTAACGGCTGGATAGATTCATATTAATGTCACTAGGTTACTGACTAACCTAGCTAGCAAACGCTACTGATTTTGGCTAGCAAAGGTCTTTTCTCCCCTTTAATTTTCTTTAGCCTGCAGAATTAGACGCTTTTTGTATGTTTAGTAGAACACAACATCCTCATCTAGCTAAGGTTACTAACGTTACACTGTTATCTGTCTGTCATTGTCTGTACAGCCCAGCTAAAACATAACGGACTCTGGCAATCACTCACCTTCCTCGGCGGCGGCTGCATTTTGGAGTATTGACATGAATGGTTGTTCCCTTGCGAGATGTATTGTAATTCCAATAGGAAATCCAAATCAGTGTGGGACTAATATTTTGTCTCCAACAAAAAATCCTCCCCTCCAGACGACAGGGAGGAAAGACGGGAGTTAAATTTGTACTCCGGCGGCCATGATTGATGATAAATCGCTAGTTTGTACAGAGCTGAAACTGAAGCTCCGAGGAGACGCTGAACACACTTGTGCTGGCTGCTGCCACTACCAGAGGACTAGTGTGTACTGTACTGTGTTGTGAAGCAAGAGAGCAGACAAGCGGAGAAGAAAAAGCAGAGGGAAGGGATGGGAGGGGGGGGCGGTATTAACGGGGAACCCCTTCAGCAACTACCTAGCTAAGCTCAACGGCTCCCCAACGTGGCGAACCACGATATAGCGTCCTGTCTGTGATAACAACACTGGGAGCGGAAAGACATCCTTTTTGTTCTGCCTCCTCTCGCCTGCAGTCGACAGTAACCTCGATTAACACTTACGCAAAGGTGTTTTAAAGCAAATAAGGGGACAAGAAGGATGATAACTGCAAAATGGGACCCTTTATCTACTGAGCATTAGGGGTTTTCTGAGCTGGCCGCCAGCCTGCTCAAGGAGAAAAGAGTGACTGACCGGTGGAGAGCCTGTCTGCGTCCTGCAGACCTGCATAGCAACAAGAAACCGCAGTCGATCAAGGAAAAATCGATCGCGTACAGCAGACATATAGTACAGCTGTCTTTATACAGTCTGTGCTGTAGATTAGTATTTTATATGCATGTATGTACATGGAAAAATAAATAAACAAACAAAACACACATTACCAAATGTTAGACTATTATGTTGGTAATAATAGCCTAATAATTCGAATTCAGCGGAAATTATCTTAGACTATTGACCCACACAAATCACTAAAATAATTATGCATTTGCAAAACTTGCTAGACTTGTATATTTGTGTACAATGGAATACCAGGGAGTAGACAGGCTAAAATGAGGCCATGGGGTTCATTGGAAGCTGGTGCTATGGTGCTAAGTGAACAATTACTCGTGGTTGCTTGTGGTTTAAAATGTGTGTGAAATGGAAATTTAAATTGTTCAAACTTCTCAAGGTTAAGATACTTGTTACTGGGTGAAAGAAATGCAGTCAATGTTATTGTTGCCCAGAAAAACGTCTGCTCACATGCCACTAATGCCAAACTACAAAAGATTGTTAAGGTTGGCAACAATGTCTTACAAAACAGACAAGTGAACTGATATATGACTCCCTGGAAATATTTTTTGGCTGGATAGAATAAAATGCAAAAATAATAATAATCAGGCAAGAATTTTACTTTACTTCTTCTACGTGCCATGGCCAAGGTTAAGGTTAAGGGCTGTGTAATCATTAATCCACCAAGTTTAGACATTAAGTACTCTTTTCTTACCTTTCCTCTCAGTATAATACTCACACACATACACACAAAGACATGCACACACACATTCGCAGTCAGAGACACCAAACAAATCTATTACCACCCACACAAATCACTGTATGCCAGTGGCACAGAAGAAAATGGCTGACAGTCATTGTTGGTTACTGTATCTGTTAGGATCCTGCCAGGACGCTTTTAGTTTATGATTTCTCTTGTGATTTGGCGTAGGAGAATATATTTCTGGCCATACTTAGGTAAGACATTTTTCTGTCAAAACAGTCAAGTACTTCAATTAAAAAAAACAGCATGGATGGTGAGTTTTGATACACATATTGCATATCTGAAATGTGAGAAATCACAGGTAATCTTTGATATATTTTTGTCAGTGGGACTGTCAGGTCCACTGTATTTCTGTGGGGACACAAAGGACCATCTATTTATGTTTTTGATTACATGGCAGGAGATTTCTAATGTTCCTTGCTTGCAAAATCCTATGCTAAAAGCTGTGTGTTTTTATGAAGATTTACCTGTCTATAAAAAGGCCTTTTGTCTTTGAATTGGTAAAAAAAAAAAAAAAAAAAAAGAAGTAAATAATAGCTTATTGTGATAAGAATTAGTTATAATTCTTATGCCCTATTGAAAGATAGATTACAAAGAAAAATAATAAGTAAATGTTGATCATTATATAGGCCTATACTTATCATAGTAATGATTACATTTATTAGTCTCAATAGGGTTTACTTTCTGAGTTTACCAAAATGAAAAAAATCATCATCCCCAGGCTAAACTGACAATGCAATGTATACAAGCTACAGCTTGTCAGACAGCACACACCTCCACAGGTTTTTCCCCCACTGAAGTATCTTAAGCACGCATTCAACCATAAGCAACACAGTCAGATATACTGTATTTCTGCTCGTGAGAATGAAGATACATTACACCGGATGGTCAGACAGTCTTTGAAAAGCGATTCATACAGTGTGAGTAATTATATATGTTCTAGGGAAGGTGTCTTTTTGTAAATGTATTTGGATGTAATGTGGATGTGCTTTTTTTTTTTACTCAATAGTAAGCTGTGTACAGTTTGGTGTGGTGTGCACACAGCAGGTCAGAGGGATTTGGAGTACAAAAGAAGCACTCTGTCTCAGGTCTGTTATCTGTTAAATTCAACCTGCAGCTGTTTTGAAGAGAAATAAAAGGCAGTGAAGTCAGCAAAGGGTACAGAATCAGTATCAATAATGACAGAGCGGGAAGAAAAAAAGAGAGCGCTGTAGGTTAACAAATCACTCAGCCGACAAACAAGTAACTCTGGCAGCTACTGTCTTATGTATTTGCATGCACGTTTTTAAGGTGTTCTTTCTGTGTTATTACATGACTTGTTTGGTTGGTTTGTCAGATAAACAGATTTTTAGAGGTAGAAAAGAGTGGACTGAGGTTAACAATGTAACAAGCCAGTGAGCATAACAGAAAGAAAGGTTTGAACAGGGTCTCAAACAAGGTCTGGTTTGAGTTAAAAAGTTATTCCTCTGTCTCTTCCAAGGTTTTGGAAAACTTTGGCATGCAAAGTGCCAGAATGAGTGCTGTTCGTCTGCATGAGAACACAGCTGCACTTACATTTTTGCTAAAGCTTGTTACCACAAAAGTCTGCGTGATTCTGTGTCTGAATCTTTTGCAGCTCAGATATGTTAAAATATTTAGTTTTCTTTATTATTTTGGGGGAGAAAGGCTAAGTATTTCAGTTCTGCTGAGACAAGATGTCAAGAAGTCTTATAAAGTAAACCTGTTGGGGCAAGTGGTGGAATACTACAGTAGATGTTGTTACCTGCTTGTTACTCACATATACAGCACTAATCTGTTTTGAATAGTGAGCGGCCAGACTCACTATTCACTCACACTTGTTCATTTACTCTAACATAAGAAGGATTTAGGATTTAATCAGTTATGATTTGATATGGGTGCTACCATGTAAGTTTCCTCGTGTCTTTTCTCTATCCCTCACAATTATTCTTTCATTTATACAACCACCCACTCAGAAAGAAAAAGTTGATAAAAGGAAGTCATCATTAAAAGGATTTTTATCCTGTGGAATGTACAATTGCTTAAAATGAGATGACTCATGGATTGTGTAAATTTGATTGCAAAATCACAATAGACCGGTCAATTATGCAGTATACTGGACTGTTGTGCTCAGGCATGCCAATGTGAATGACTTGGGGCATCCTAAAATGTGATTGAGGTTGATGTCTCGCAGTCAGACTCATTTCCTGTGACTCCACAGTCTGTGTATGATAATTCTTCATGGTTGTTCAAATGCAGCATATTCACAATCTATTCCTTTGTACTTTTCTTTTCCTCAGGTGATTTCCCAGCCGAGATGGCCACCTTTGACAACAACATGACCAACCTAACCAATGTCAGTGCCTTCTACTGTCACTTTAATGAACATTTTAAATATATTCTCCTTCCTGTCAGCTATACCCTGGTCTTTGTAATTGGCCTGGCGCTGAACGCCACGGCGTTGTATGTGATTGTGTTCCGCACTAAGCGCTGGAAGCCCTCCACTATCTACATGTTTAACCTGACGATGTGCGACACACTCTACATCCTCACTCTGCCCTTCCTCATCTATTACTACGCAGATGAGAACGACTGGCCCTTCAGCGAACCATTCTGCAAGCTCATACGCTTCCTGTTTTATACCAATTTATATGGTACAGTGATGGCATGGCACAGACCCATTCAATACAGCAAAAATAGAGTTTGATATATGATATGGTACAGTTATAGTGGTATGATATTCCACAAGGCACAATATTATACAATATAAAATATATGAAATATTTATCACTTTGGCAGGTTCCATTCTGTTCCTGTGCTGTATCAGCCTGCATCGCTTCGTTGGCATCTGCTATCCAGTCCGCTCCCTCTATTGGGTCAGCGCTCGTCGGGCCAAGCTGGTATCTGTGGCATTGTGGGCCTTTGTATTATTCTGCCAGTCACCTATTCTCTACTTCTCAAGAATTAGGTGATTTAAATTTGTTTATTTGTCTCCCTTTTCTTTTTTCCCCTTCATTCCCTTCTTACCTACTTACTGTAATTCCCCTCTTCATTGTATTTAAAGTTTTTAAGTGTGGGCTATTGATTTTTCTGACACACCAACTACCTTATAGTGGGGTGCCATAATCAGCTAACACATTTTCCTTTCATCTTCTTTCATTCATCACTCCTATCCTTTTTTTTCCATGGTTCAGTGCTGAACAAGGCAGCACTATCGTTTAATATTCCTAAACAATTGTTATCTCCTTTGCCAGGGATGTGGAGGGTGAGCGGATCTGCTACGACACCACTAGCCCAGAGCTTTTTAATGACTTCCTGGTGTACAGCTCAGCTGTGTCAGTGCTAATGTTTGCCTTGCCCTTCATTGTGGTGATGGTGTGCAATGGCCTCATGGTGCGGAAGCTTCTGGCCCCTGGCTGGGGGTCTGAAGGGGCTGAGAGGGGAGGCCTGTCAGCCCAACGTTCCAAGCAGAAGTCGGTGAAGATGATCATTATTGTGCTGGCAGCATTCATGCTCTGCTTCCTGCCTTTCCACCTCAACAGGAGTCTTTACTACTCTTTAAGATACCTAAGGCAGGTCGATCCATCACAGGTGAGGACAAACACTTTCATGATAAATGTGTTATAATGACTTTAAAAGCTCAGGATGTTAAATTTTTATATGTTCATCAGATCAGCTGTAAGTTGCTGGAGGCGTCCAGTGTGGCCTACAAGGTGACCCGACCTTTAGCCAGCGCCAACAGCTGCGTGGACCCCATCCTTTACTTCCTGGCTGGGCAGGATGTCCGCAGTAGCCTCACCAAGAAGAACAAGTCATCAAAATCAACAAGTGTGAGCCAACACCTGGCCACACAACTCTGATCCAACATAACTATTTTGGTAAAAAAGCAGAAAGCTGTGGGGAAAAGTGCAGTACTTATTGTCGGTCTCTTCTGGTAGATGTGCCTCCCCATACTGACACGGACCAGTAGAAGTGCATGTTCAGATTTGAAGGGTATAAATAAACATCTAAATCATGTAGTGGGCATTAAAGGCTGTTAAATGATTTCTACAAATCATATTATGTTATGTTTGAAAAGCTATAATGTATAACCACAACTGTGGTTTGTGTTGATTTTACTGGACAACTGCTGCACCTGATGTTTGTATGTTTGTATAGGAATAAGTGGATTTTCCACGGCTCATCTTTCTTTCCACGTATCGGACAAAGATGGTAAACCATACCACTCTGTTGAGACTTCTTTTGAATATGCTGGAGCAGTGCTTATGTCTCACTTTGTGTTACAAAATGTGAAGGAATGCAAAAATATTAAAATAAACATTTCTATAAATGTATAAATGACATAATTGTTGTGGTGATACATTTCTATCATTTGTCTCACTGCATTTGTTTAATGTCATCATTTGTAAGATATAATTCTTGCATAATGGCTGTAGAATGAGTCTTGCTATCATTCTGTGACACATTTTCTTAGAAGAGCTGGTGTACTACGTATATGTTGTCCTTTAATGTTAGTTCATTGATTCTCTCTCTTAGTGTCTGACAAGTTAGTTGTCACATCAGCCTATTTGCTATGAGTTTGGAAAGTATTATCTGTAATTTGTAGGAAGAGTATCCTTAGTTGCGGTTTAGCTGAGACTTGGTAAATGTCACTTTCGCTACACTTGATATACATAACAGCCATTTTATCTAATGAAGACCAACCACCACTAGAGGGCGACACTGCCTAACAAACAAGACAGGCCATGATGCTTTAGTTTTAACTACATTTTTTGACTTTTTCTATTTCACTAGATTTCCTCACAAACCTACACCTCATTCACAGACAAAAGCACACAAACACAACAAAGCCAAATTAATGTATGTCACCAAGAAGAACAGCAAAAGAGACATGTTTTTAAAATACACCTCTTTTTTATTTTTAAGAGTAAAAACATCACACAGAAAAAATTTAATATTATAAATGCATACAAAGTTGATGAGATACATTTTTAAATCCTTCCAGCAACACTTCAGCTTGAAAACATGTAATAATAATGCTAATAATAGTACTGTAATAAAAACAGATCAAAAGAAAATGTGTAACTGCTGCAACCAACACATATCCAGTCCTCCAGACATGATGTTGTATTTCTCGTAATATAATAAGAAAATTATGGGATAAAAAACCTCTTATGATTATAGTACACTCTTTAAAACCCATGAGGATATAAACTGAAACCAACTGGGCTGTATGACTTTGAGGCATCTCAACCACTAATCCTCTGTAGCCACTAGTTGGTTTATTTAATTAAACTGTAAAAAAATAAAAATAATAATGCGTGTGTGTGTGTGTGTGTGTGTGTGTGTGTATTTATGTGGGAGTAGTTCCTTAAAGTTATGGAGATTGTATAACTTCCGGCTCTGTGTACTGTACAGTATGTGTGTAAGACTTTAGGTTTTAAAAGTTCATGTTTAAAACACTTAAAAAAAGAAAAAAATCATATACATCATGTTGATTAAACCAGAAGTTCAGCTTATATGCATGATGGTGTGACAGAGTTTACCGTTTCTTAAATGATGGTATACAAACGTCACTTATTGGTGCAGTGCAGTTGTCTTTCACCTCATACATACTGTACTGTATGCTAAAATTACAAAACCAGGTCTGTTTCTCTATACCCACCCATATTTACATATGTACATTAATTTACATGTTCTATACTACAAAAGTGACATCTACCCATCTAACTTTTTCTAGGACCCAAATGAAAATTGCAGCCTCTAACTGCCATTGGGATGCAGTGTTACAGTATTGGGGTCCCACTCTGAAAACACATTTTGGCCCCTGCTCACCTACTTGGACCTATTTTTTAAAGGTTGTAATTGTTATTGTTGCTGACTGTGGGTAGGTTTACATCACTGAGTGAATGTTTCTCAAACTCTTAAAGTTTCACTGAACTCAGTGAGTGCATCTTCGGTTGAGACTACATTCAACATCATCAAGGTCTAAAACCTCAACTCACCTGCACATCCTATATGGGCAGAAGAGAAGCGAGATTACTAAACTTATAAAATAAAAAATTTAAAACAACAAAATATAACATTTTGTCCTTATAATACTTTCTGTAGTGCTACCGTACTCTGTAATCAAGTGTCTTATATGACCCAAAATCATATAGGTTTTTATGTCAACCAAGCCAGATTTGCCTTGTCTTTTGATGGAAACCTTCATACTCTTATGCTCATATTGCACTTGATGACAGACAACTTAGTATGATATTTTCTCTTTTCTTTCTTTTTTTTAAAGAACATACTTGAACAAGTTTGTTTCAGGCTCACTGCTGTTTGAGTTCTGCCTTTTGTCAGTTATGTATGCCACAGTGTTTTGTCCTCATCACTGTACACAAGTAGTGTAGATGTGTCTGTCTACCTGTATCATTTGTGTTTTTGCGCCTATGTATGTTTCACCCCTGTGTCTATATTGGGAGCACAAATATAGGGGCTGAGAACACGTTTTTTTTCATGATCCAAACTTCTCTTTTTTGTTTTCTCCCTCTCGTTCTTACTAGTAGTGTCAGGTTTTGACAATCTGTTGTCACAGAGCTATACTTTCCCACATTCTCTTTGGATTTAGACAGTGAAGGAAAGCAGCTGTGATTTGAGTTGAACGTCTACGATGGTACATCTGATACATCTGCAAAGTACAATATTGTTTGTATGCAATAATAAATACAGTTATATTCCTCTTATCACATGAATAAAAAAAAAATTATTCCAGCATGAGGTGGTTCTTGGAGTTTCTTGGTGTCAGTCCGTTGTCTAGAAACACCCTCCCTGTCAGATGTCAAGTTGTCAGTGAATGATAAGGTCATCTTCAGCGAGGTAGCGTTATCACACTTTCTGTCTCTTCACCTGAGAGAGTCAAAATATCAAGGAAGTGGCAGGATAAGGACATGAAGGACAGAATGGAAGATTTCCAAGTATAGGACGTGACAAATAAATGCCTTTGATCCTTTTTTAAAGCCCACTTATCTCATTATTTCTTATTTGTGTTGATTTTGAAGCATAAATGATTGCTTAAGGGATTTTTTAAGACATTAGACAGGTTGTTTTGACATAGGCAGGGCCACATGTTGTGTGTTGTCCATGTGTATGAGCAGACAATAGGAAACAGAAGAAGCTCATTTTCTTAATCACTTTAGAGAAAATCCTCAGATAAACTGATCATACGGTGTATAATTTCATTTCCCAGTTAAACAGACCACATACTTCAGTGCTGGCCCGAAGAATGAGAGCCGAAATAATGATCTCAAGCTACTTCACACCACTTTAACCCATAAAAATGAGGAGTGTGCATTGTGGAAGAAATAGAAAGAAATGGGTAAGGAGAGGGGTGATTACAGCGGGATCATGTGTATAGTAGAAGGAAAAAGAGAGTGAGAGGAGGAAGCGTGTGACTGTGTGTTGCAGGTTGTACCTCTTGATGCCAAATGATGAAGAGGAACAGAAGGGTTTCCCTCCAAACAGGGAGTTTCGATGCTCTTGGGATGATGTCTTGGTTTCTACGGCGACAGGCTTCTGCTCGGGGATCTGAGTGACTTGAAACCTGTCAGTCGAGCGAGAGATGTCATCACTGTTACATTCATGGCAATCATGGTATTATGGCTGTCACTAAAACATACATGCTCTTACAGGAGTGTGAAGTTGTTTGAGAGTGTGTGGGAAGCTTAATTAGTCTTTCTACTGTGTTTGATCATCTACCACAGTGTAAAAAATATGGCATACAAGTAAAAGTCCTGCAAGTGTTATCAGACAATTGAACATAAAGTATTAAAAGTGAAAGTACTCATTAGAGCTGAATTATTGTAAAATATATGATTGTATTATCGTAACTGAATCTGAGTTGATATAACTAACCGAATGTGGCTCAAGAGAACAGTATACACTCTTGATGAAGGCCCGGAGGGACCGAAACGATAGTTTTTCTAAATAAAAGGAGATGCTATGGCAAGGGATTTTTTTTCCTTTGTTTTGTAGTTGATTTAAAATCTCTATCAAAGTAACTCATAATTATAACTCTCAAATAAATGTAAAAAAAATGTAATCTTTGCCTCCAAAATGTGGTGTAGTAGAAGTAAAAAGTAACAGAAAAAGTAACAATATATTTGCATTGCAGGAGTGTCATGTATCATGTCAGTTATGTGTTGGGTATGAAATAATATGGACCTGTCTCACCTTCCCACAGACAACACTGCCAGCTCTTCCTCCTCCGCCTCCTTCACTTCACTCCCTTCCGCCTTTTCCTGCACAGTATTTGGCACAGTATTTGGTACAGCTTGTGTAATGTGGGTGTCAATAAACACCCCCCCCAGCAGGGGTCTCTTCTGCTGGTCGGTGGAGGTGTCCAGGGAGGGCAGGATGAGGGTCTGGGGGGGCTTCAGGGGATCTTTGAGTGAATCCAGGGGAGGTATGAGGACAGCGGGCCATTTTCTCTGGGCGCAGCGGGTGCAGCGGTAGCCGTGTTTGGGGGCCAGTCCGGAGAGGCCAGAGATGGTGTGGAGGTGGGACTGATGGGGGCACAGCCTGGGCAGGGAACGGAAAGTGGACAGTGGAGACAGCATTGGGAACCTGGGAGGAAGAGCAGGAGAGGATGAGGAGGGAATGGACAACTGATCAGTTACATTTTATAATTTTTTAGACACTTATTTTTTAAATAGTCAAGACAAATTTCCCTAAAAATTCTAATATTGAGAAACTTCAAAAGGGTTGTACTTAGCGTCTTCATTCATAGGTGTGTTTCGGGCATAACATGCAATAAACCAATCAGAGTGTCATCTCCCATTCCCTTTAAAAGCCAGGCGCGTTTGTACCTTGGCGTATTGCTATTATGATGGCGGATTTGCACCGTAATACAACCCCAAAATCAGAAAAAGTTGGGACAGTATGGAAAACACAAATAAAAAAAGAAAGTAGTGATTTCTAAATGTACTTTGACTTGGATTTTATTGCAGACAATACAACAGCACATAATTTAATGTGTTCCTCGTGATTTTTTTTTTTTCAAAAAAAACAAAATTCCTATTTTGGTTCTTGCAACACATTTCAAAAAAAGTTGGACCAGTAAAGCATTTACCACTTTGTAATGTTGCCATTCCTTTTCACAACACTTAAAAGACCATTAGGGACTGAAGACACCAAGTGATAAAGTGTTTCAGGTGTAATTTTGTCCCATTCTTGCTGCTAACAAGTCTTAAGGTGGGCAACGGTACGGGGTCTTCGTTGTCGCATTTTACAAATGAGTCACACATTCTCTATTGGAGACAGGTCGGGACTGCAGGCAGGCCAGTCAAGTCCCCGTATCCTCTTCCTCCGCAGCCAGGACTTTGTAATGTGTGCAGAATGTGGTTTTGCATTATCTTGTTGAAATATGCATGTACGTCCCTGGAAAAGATGTCTTCTTGAAGGCAGCATATTGTGCTCCAAAATCTTTATGTACTTTTCAGCATTAATGGTGCCATCACAGAAGTGCAAGTTACCTTTGCCAAGGGCACTGACACAACCCCATACCATGACAGACCCTGGCTTTTGGACTTGTTGCTGGTAACAGTCTGGATGATCCTTTTCTTCTTTGGTCCGGAGCACACGGCATCCATTTCTCCCAAAAAATACCTGAAATACTGATTCATCTGACCACAGTACACGTTTCCACTGTGTGATGGTCCATCCCAGATACCTTCGAGCCCAGAGAAGTCGACAGCGCTTCTGGACACTGTTAACATAGGGATTTCTTTTGGCACAGTACAGTTTTAACTGGCATTTGTGGATGTAACTACGTATTGTGGTACTTGACAAAGGTTTGCCAAAGTAGTCCTGAGCCCATGTGGTGATATCGCTTATAGATGAATGACGATTCTTGATGCAGTGCCGCCTGAGGGATCGGAGATCACGGTTGTTCAGCTTAGGCTTGCGCCCTTGTCCTTTACGCACTGAAATTCCTCCACATTCCTTGAATCTTTTAATTATGTTATGCACTGTTGAAGGTGAAATAAGCAAATGTCTTCCTATCTTTCTTTGAGGAACATTGTTTTTAAACATTTCAATAATTTTCTCACATATTTGTTGGCAA
Organism: Perca flavescens; assembly: GCF_004354835.1. Lineage (NCBI taxonomy): Eukaryota > Metazoa > Chordata > Actinopteri > Perciformes > Percidae > Perca > Perca flavescens. The sequence continues at coordinate 19,878,021 of NC_041333.1, forward strand.
ACTGGCGATCCTCTGGCCATCTTTGCTCCTAAAGGACTAGACCTTTCTTGGATGCTGCTTTTGTACCAAATCATTATTACAATCACCTGTTGACATCACCTGTTTCAAATCACATCATTATTTAACCAATTTACCTGATTACTAGCCCTATATTGCTCCTGTCCCAACCTTTTTTGGAATGTGTTGCATGTCTGAATGACAGGAAAGGATGTATATTAACAAATTAAATTAGGTTGACCAGACAAAACATGAAATATTTTGTGTTTACATTGTCTGCAATGAAATACAAGTCAAAGTACATTTAGAAATCACTACTTTCTTTTTTTATTAGTGTTTTCCATACTGTCCCAACTTTTTCTGATTTGGAGTTGTAGTTTTATTTGTAATCTTTTGCATGCTTCTGTGCTGCTGTGCTTCCCTGTGTGTGTGTGTGTGTGTGTGTGTGTGTGTGTAACAAGCATAGTGTGCGCACGCTGTGCACGAGCCTAGGCGCATTTTACTAATTCGTTGTTAAAATAACAATGAAATGCTGCGTTATTGACTTTAGACCAGGTTTTTGTTGGTCAGTGGCGCGATCACTTCCCGCTGCCTCAAGATAGCAATACGCCAAGAATTTACCTGAACATGCCTCCCTGTAAGACCAGCACGCCCATGGGCGCAGAGATGGGCGCAGGTGCATTTGTTATTTAAACGACTTGGGCGCAGGACGGAGAAATTGACAACTGCGTCGTTCTTAAACTAGCGTTGGGCTTTGCGCTGTGTGGGTGCAAGATAGGGCCCCAAAAGTTTTGTGTTGCTAACAAAGCATACAGTAATGCCACAATGACAAGTGAATCTTTTAAGACTTAAGACTCTTAAGAAAAACTAGCCAAATGTTACCTTCCCCTCCACCTTTGCCTAGTGTGAATGTATAAATGGAAATGAATTTAAAATTGAAATGTGAAGAGTTATCTGTTAGCAAGTCCACCCAGGCCTCTTTAGCTTTGGTCTTTCCATGGTTTGTTTGTGCAGAGAAAGGCAGTGCAAAAGAGATGAATGCAGCTGTATTTCCCAGTGTTGTAATAGCTAGTGGGTGATCTGTAGTGACCCCTGCAGAAACACACACACACACACACACACACACACACACACACACACACACACACACACACACACACACACACACACAGAGGATCTGAAAGCTTTCCAAATTTCAGTGTGCATATCATGTGTGCGTGTCAGAATGTTCTCGAATCCTAAGCTCACATGTTACAGCAGCCCATTGAGCAGCAGCACACTGCCAGAGGCCCCTGAGACCTCTCACTGTTGTCAATGTGGCATACGTACTGGGGTGTAATGTATCTAATTTTCATCCATATAAAAGTGCGAGATAAGATAAACTTCTGTGGGAAAGCTGTGTCAGTGCAGCAGCAAAGAATAGGGGGGCAATTTGGAGAATGAAGGACTTCTCTGACTTCGGCTGCCAGTTCTGGTAAAGGAAAATCATCGTGGTGTAGACTGTGGAATAAAGCAGCATATTGCTGGTTTTGTTAGATTAACTTCTGATTACTTGAGCACTTTTATCGGCCGCAGATTACAACCAAAGTTCCAACCACAAATAGACATGGTCGTGTAAATTGTGTGACTTCAAGCTATGTGATAGCCAATGAGCCTAGTGGCTAGGCTGGCTGTTAAAGCCTCATGAATCAAGAGACAGCGGACACAACTGTGTCAGACACTCACTTCAGACATGCAGGACTGAATCACTGCCAAGTATCAGCCCACTCCAGAACTCCACTGAGGAATTCTATGAGATTACTTTCTTTTCCTCTTTGATAAAAAACTAAACATTTTAAATTGCAGGTGGCATTACATTATTATTAAAATGTGTTAGAGTTGAAAACACAACTAGTGGAGGCACGATATGGAATTATAATCCTGTAAAACACAGTTTGCATTTTTATTTGTTAGGATAAAAAAAAGAAGATATTACAATGTTTTATACAAGGTGGGAGCTTGAGCAAATTCTTAATATTTCTATAAGATTCCAATTTAAAAATAATTAAAAAATATTTGCAACTTTAATAGTGGTTCTGAATCTATTGGTTTATATCAATATTCAGTTTAGACACACACACACACACACACACACACACACACACACACACACACACACACACACACACACACACACACACACACACACACACACACACACACACACACACACACACACACACACACACACACACACACACACACACACACACACACACACACACACACACACAGCTTTCTTACAAAATGCTCACTGCCCTGCTCTCTCCCAGACTTGTCTTGCCTCTGTATTCAGCTTAACCTTGAGCAGCATTACTGAGCGTGTACATGTTGAAGGTATATATTGATGGAGTGTGTAAGCGAGTGTGGTCTCATACTTGATTGACGAGGCTTTGCTCGTGTCCATCTGTTTGCTCTCGTACTCTAGCAGCAGTTCCTCCAGCGCAGCAGCATTTTCTGAAAGATGCACACACATTCAGATGAGACTCAATCAATGATGTGACTACAGTGACAGTCAATGCTATAAATCAAAATATATTCAAACTTGCCCTGTCTGCTAGAATGTGGTTTACGCAAGACCATATTAGATGTTTATAAATAGCAATTATCTTTGTGCTTATTGGTGATTGATTGGAAAAATAAACTAGACCATTGTAGGATTTACATTTGGTTCTACTTTTCATTCTAAAGGACAAGACTTATTATTTTTTTTATCTCCTTTCAAAAACAACCAATGTCTCTTTTCATTTTTTCGCTGCGTTGGCATTTCTAACATTAAGGAGCGGATAGTCTGAGCTCGCAGCAGTTAAGACGTGTCTGTGACGTACTCTTATGACACTGCGTTCCCCTCTAAAGCCACAACAGATGAAGTGACTCTGACCACTAGCTCCTAAGTGACGTCACTGCTGCTCAACACCCACCTTTCTTCTCAGTGATGAGGCGAACCAGAACACTGATGGTGTCTTCGTTCAGGTCGTCAGATATGTAGGGACAATTGTTACCTAAAGCAAGCAAAAAAGACAAGCAGAGACAGACCGGGACAATTAGCAGACATACAGTATGTTTTATAATACTGTATATTGCATTTTAGGTTCTAGATCCTAGATTCTAGAACTAGTATATTGACATTTTCATCTATGTAATTACATACATACATACATATAACCATATAGTGTAAAATTATTCTTACAGTCTAATGCATATAACACAAATTTTCCATATCTGGTATTTAACATATGTAACTGAATACCTGAAAAATAGTAAGCAGACCTGATGACCTGAGTAAGGATTGCTTTGTCAAACCATATGGTAAAAAAAAGTGTACGTTCATTATATTTTGGAATATATTCTTGAAGATAAATGGCATGTATTTCAAACTGTCCAATATGAACTTTACTGTAATATATAAACTTATATTTTTGTATATTTCAATGCACAGTAAGTTCCTCATGCTTTTAAATCACTTTGACAGCAGCTACTTCACTCACAGATAGAGACAGAGTGAGCGCAGTTCACACAGTGCATGTCACTGCTGGGATATTGTGCCCCAGTGCTCGATGGGACTGATAAGGATGGATGTGGATGACTGAACAGCAAAGAATAGATATGCCTCCATGGCAACACCCCCCACACCCCCCGACCATCCCATAATAGCACAGCACATTGAGGCAGCTGAGAGGAAAGGGATGAGGGCGCAGGGGGGTCCAGAATAGCTCACTCAACAAATCACACTCCATTCAGCACTGTTGAATCACACAAGGCTCTGTGTGTGTGTGTATGTGTGTGTGTGTGTGTGTGTGCGTGTGTTGTGTGTGTGTACCAGACCCCTAATGCCAGGTGACTGTGTGTATTTGGTTGTTAAAGAGCAAAATGTGACTATGTGCGTGTCTCTCTTGCATAAGCAGCAGCGTCAGGCTGTTGTTGGGACATAACAATAGCCGTGTCTCCACAGTGGCTGTTGCTATGCGAGGATAACGGCATCCATTTCACAGTGAGGCACTCATACTCTTTTTCAGATGAGTTTGAGTTTGCTCAGTTCAATGTTTGAGCTTCAGAATAAAAAGATTTAAAAAATAAAACGGTAAGAGATAAAACTGTTTAAATGCAGCAGTCCTGCATGTGGAGCTAACTGAAAATGAAAACTGCAGCAGCTCAACTCTACCTTTTTACTCTGTACATTTCTTGCCCTCTGTTTCTTCCCTTCAACTTTCCTGTCACTGCGCTTTCCAACAAGTCAAACATTTCTCTGTCTGCAGCTCTGTGTAGCCAGAGTTACCTCTGCAGTCTGATTTTAGCCCTGCCAGGCTACGCTTGCTGTATTTCCTCATGGGTGTTCCCCATCAGGGGAGATGATGGGAAAAGTGCTGGAGTAAGAACTTTACTTAACCTTAGCCCAGGACAGACGGACAGATAGTCAGCGCACTGCAACAAGGATAGTTACATAACAACAAGAGAGGGGAAGAGGGAGAGAGATAACGTTTTCCCATGCAGCATTCACAGCTTCTACTGCCCTCTGATCATTCTTTTGTTCTTAACTGTTTTACCTGCTGTCTTTTACTTCCTTACATTACCCACTTTTTGGCATCTTTACTAACTTTATTTTGTGTATCATCCCCTCACTTGTCCTTTATGTGTCTCACTCACACATCCAGATATAAATAGCTTATCACTGCACCACTGCATCCTCTGTGCTCAAAGCTGTGCAGGAGGAGAGAAAGGGGGGGGGGGCTGAGAGTGAAGGAGGTGATACAGTGTCATAAAATCACCCCAGTAGCTGTTGCTTGGTTCCAATGAAAACAAAAAACTACATACAGTATGCAAAATGTTAACATAGATTTACCTGAAGGTTGAAATTGTGCCTTTAGATTATTCAAAGTAATGAAAAGTCCATACGCTATTGTTATCTGCATAATATCCTAAATTGTTGTAAATGAAAATCATTCATTTTGAAATCAATCAATCATTCAGTTTTAGGTTTCATACAAGGAACACTTAAATAGAACTTCATCATGGAAGACCCCGACAAACTCTAGGAATTGACAGAGCAGATAAAAAAATGGGATAAAAGAAAATAAAGGAAGAAGAACAAAGCAGAGAGAAACAAGGAGATACAGAGAAAGAGAGGAGAGAGGCGAAAGCAAGAGGAGACATAAACCATGAGGTGAGGACCCGATTGAATTATTAAACTGGCTGGAAAAGGAGAGAAGGATGGATAGTGTCATGTTCATATGAGAAGAGGGAGGCGGTGTGTGTGTGTGTGTGTGTGTGTGTGTGTGTGTGTGTGTGTGTGTGTGTGTGTGTGTGTGGGGGGGGGGGGATTAGGATGAATGAACAAAGACTATAAGGACAGAGTGGGGGGATGGAGGTTCGGGAAGTTTCTCTTTGGGTGCAGGGGCGTCTTAAGTTTCACAACAAAGTGCTCGGAGAGGGAGAGACCAAGGTAATGCTGCAAACAAAAGGCAAAGACTGTTGCTCTGACCTCTGTCGGTCCTGAAATCCCTTCTTTACGCAGGCTTTCTTTCAAATATATGAGCAGAGATGGGATGTTTGAGGAGTTTTTGACATTCTGCATGCATTTCATTTTTAGGCCAGATTTTCTGCTAGTGAAACAGATGTAACAATGATACTTATCATGCAATCCGATCTGCTGGCCCTGGATCACTAAATCCACTACACTGACAGAACGCCATGTGCTTTAAAGGCTTGGTGACACAATAGATAAGCTCTCATCTTTGAAGACACAAATTACGTTGATGGTTGTGGCTGAAATGTTAGGGAACGGAAGCTAAAAACAACCTAGGTACTCAAAGAAAAAGAGTAATATTCTCCCTGTAATCAACAACAATGAGCTAACAAACTACTGTAGAGGTCCTCAATTAGCTCAGTGTATCAAGAAACATTCAAGTGTGAGTATTTGTAACTGTGTAACGAAAGAGGCAGGTTCAGCCAACCAAGGGGTGCACAGAGATAAAACAAAACCAAAATAAAGGATAACTTGATGTTTGCATCTGTGAAAAACATTGCTTACTTAAATATTTAATTAATCCTGATGATTATTGGAAGTTATCCAAACAGGTGTTGGGCAAACGGGTGTTCCATGCTGACAGAAAGTCTGATCTGCTGAGGTGGCAGATCTCTGTGCTCTGACTATAGATGCATAATAATAACTGGACACCGGATCCCAAAATGGCCTTTATTCACTTTAATGAAATTGCACGCCTGGCGCATTAGGAAAAAAAAAAATTCTAAAGCTTCTGTGATATGTGGCCCACTGAATATGCACAGTAGTGTTTCCTCTGCGGGCCTGCCCGCGAGTTCCCACTGGGCCCATAGACTTTACATTGTGGTTACGTCACAGCTTTTTAAAAACGCTTTTCTCGGCTCAAGGAACGTTTTTCAAATATAAAAAGTCCATGAATAAAAACAAATCGGCAATCACAACAAACCTTTCAGTTTGAGGAGTCTTGTCAACATTTCTTTTACAATGGTGGCCTAGGGGAAAATATCCTTTTAGGGCCGCAGGGTAGCACAATAGTAAGGAAAATTAATATTTGAAAGGGGAAACAGCCAGTTAGCCTGCTTCTGTCCAAAAGTACCAGCATCTCTTACGCTCACTAATGAAAACTTTGTATTTTGTTTGTTTAATTCATACAAAAACCAAGGTGATTACCTGCATGCCTAATGAACATGATATGAAAGTGGTATTAATCTTCTAATCTAATTCTCTGCAGGAAAGCAAACAAGCATATATCCCAGTAGGCTACAAACTACTTTGCAATGTTTGCTGAATTCAATGTACTTTCTCTGACTCACATTTGGAGTTTGTGCAACCATAAATAAGTACAAACACCTCAAAATCTCATATGTTCTATGTGGAAATGTACCAGGAACACTTCATTGTGCGTCCTGTCTCACAGTTTAAAAAAGCTGCTCTGATCACTGCTACAGCAGATGGAGTACACCTCGTGACCCAAGGGTTTTACCTGCTATACAAGCTTGAAAACCACACAGGTACAGTAACTCAAGTACATACAAGAAATATGGGTGTAGCCCACTTTTCCCATCATGTTGCACGGCAATGTAGGTCTATACAGAAAGTATAAATGGTGCTTCACCATCCAGTTTAAACCAGTAGTTATGACTGCCACAGGTGACTTGTCACCTTACAAGAAAAGAAGTCTATTTGGGTCAAAGGCTGCAGTACTCCATTACAGGACAATATACCACTCTTCACTTTTCCAAAGGACAGGCATAAAGAGCACTCATTTTACTCTGAGACTGTGCAAAGCACAGAGAACAGGGTGTGGTAACTCAATACTTGTTTTATTGCTTGGTCCCTCTGTGTCTCTCTTTATTTCTCTCTCTAAGCTCTCTTTAGTTTTTCCATTTATTTATCTTAATATCTCTTTCAGTTAATACCACCCTCATCCCTCTGTCTTTCTTTCCTCTTTTGCCCTCCCCCGCCTCCCCCCACTTTCACTTATCTCTGTATTTACTCAAGTCAGTATCTCTCTCTCTCTGACGTCAGTAGGGCAAGAGAGTTCATGAGAATGCTCCCACCCCCCTTTTTCAGACAGTAAAATTACAAGAATAAAAACGCATGCTTGGAAAAACAAAGCATGCATGACAAGGTCAAAGTTTAAAGACATAGAAAAGCCACCCATGTAGGCTTGCGTGCAGTCACATCACAGAGATACTGTACATGGACTGTGGCTGCAGACAAAGACACTGCCCTTTGGGCCTGGCTTTGCCCCGACTCCTGACAACACTTAACCACATCTTCTGCATGCGTGTGTGCTAATTCGGCATTTTTATGGGCGAACGTGACCAGAACCTGAACATAAAGGCTAGTTTCAGTCATTACGCCCCCTGCTACTTTCTATCTTTAGCTCTTTTTTTCTAACTTTTTCTTCTCTTTTTTGCAATTCCTGTCATTTCATCTCTCTTACCTTCTTTTTGCGGTGTGGCAGTTTCTTCATCCCCTCCCTCCTTGTCAGCAGTGCAGCGGTATCCCTTCTTCTTCAGGATGTTGCAGATGAGGATACCCAACAGGCCCATCACGCAGAAAATGGGCACCAAAGCAAACACGGCGTACTCTGCCGTCTTCTCCTCAGCGCTGCGCACCACTGTGCCGTTGACCTGCCCTCCTGCACCGCTGGATGGACCTTTACCCACTGTACGCACCGTTCTGACATGCAAAGATGCTGAATGAGATGAGAATAAATAGAAACAGAGGGGAGGGGAGGGGGGGAAGAGAGCAGGAAGTAAGAGCATGGTCTTAAAAAAACAAACAAATGCTAACTGTGAATTTAATGAGCAGCATGTGCAGGATCATGCTTACTTTTCACACACAGACTTTGGGTGGAAACTTCCCCTGTGGCAGTGGAGTGAAACCTGCAAATAGAAAAGAAAGAGAAGAGAAAGGAATGTAATTAGAGAGATGGACAAAAAAAAAAAAAAAAATGGGAGGACCATTCTACAGTGAATGAATGAATCAGCGGTTTTAGCCTGTGGCACATTATGTCCTATGGCGCTTGATGTTGTTTGCCCATAGTTGTGAATGACGTAATGTATGTGTGTGTGTGTGTGTGTGTGTGTGTGTGTGTGTGTGTGTGTGTGTGTGTGTGTGTGTGTGTGTGTGTGTGCGTGTGTCTTCTTGTTTTCTTGAAACAGAGAAAATGACAGGCCTTAATTTAGAACAAATAAAAGTTTACAGGGTATATGTTGGAGCATATACCCCGTAATCACTTTGAATGTCATTGCTACAGTTTCATTGAACCTTGCAGAATACTAGGCCTTACCCAGGCAGGCAGTCCCCACAGACACCATCTGAGATCGCAGTGCCAGGGGTTGCAACCTTACGGCCAAGGATCTTGCAGGATGCATGTGGGCGGCAAAGTTCAGAGTCAAATGCGTCTGAAAAGGTTCTTGTCGGGCACAACTGACATTGCACTTCTTCTGTTGGACTTTGGATCTGCCCACAGGCCTGGCAAGAAAGAAAACACTTTTTAACTCAAGCAAAATAGGCTGCAAAAGAGCTAAATTAGGCATCTATCTGGTGCTGTCAAAGGGTTAGAGTCTTTGTGTTAACTAGAATTATAAAAAAAAAGAAAAAGACATTTTCTTTTAACGTTCACTTAGCTACATACACTGGCCAACAAAGGTAAATACAGATATCTTAGTGACGAATGGTAGTTTTGTTGTGTTAGAAACAGCATGTGATCTGTGACAACTTCATAAATACAACTTGCAACAAAAGAGAAACATAACACACCTTGACAAAAACCCTCCTTTTGTTTAAAAAGCAATCTCATGAAAGGTTTTCCCTCATTAAACAGTGTACCAAATAACTTGGTTTATGTTGACTGTGGTGACCCTAAACAGAAATTGTAAGCTAAGACGGTAAAATAAACTCCAGATCTCTAGCCATAGGCTTTATATACTGTATACAGGTAGGTGGTGGGAATAAACTTGTCACCAGTGACTCACAACAAATTAATTTGCTTACATACTGCAAATAAAAATGCATACATGCATTCAACACTTGGCTGTAGCTGACTACGTCACAAGGTATTTGCACTCTTTGTCCTATATTTTACAGAATAAGAAGAAATATATCTTGTTGTACATTTATAGGAAGGTAGGAAGGGGAAGATAACATGGGGTGAAAGTGTTTTGTAGTGTCTAGGGGGACAAAAGAAATACTTAAAAGGTGATCTCACCTTGGAAGGCTCTTGGCCTGCAGGGCATTGCAGACACACACATCCTTCCCCCCACCGACACTGCACTGCTGCAGTCCCACCACAGCCAAACACCTGGAAGACACACACACACACACACACACACACACACACACACACACACACACACACACACACACACACACACACACGAGTCAGTGGAGTTTTGCAGTAAAATTGTGATGATGTTGCATGATGTGCATGCCACTCCATACGGAACACAACCTTTTTGTTGCATTAACACACAGATGCACATATTTACCGTGAGAAGGACGAGAGCTGAGCAGTAAAGGTGGTTCCTCATCTTCTTCAATGTATTCTTCTATGTTCATATGATCTAAAAGAGACAGGAGACAGGGGAGACAAGACAGGTCAGAAAAAGGGTTAATCACATTTTAAAACTCAAGGTCAGGTTCACTTAAATATGGGTTTTTCGTGTGCGTAATATAAATCACCTAACTGCCCTTTTTGCAAACACAACTTTTTAACCTTTTTAGTGCCAAGAAGCTTTTTCTGGTCACATATTGATGAACACACAACATATCACAAGACAACAATTGGTGACATAACAATACTGTCACACACTCACACACGTATGCACACACACACACACACACACACACACACACACACACACACACACACACACACACACACACACACACACACACACACACACACACGCCCACTCACACAAAACCACATGGCGAAAAACACCTGAGTCACTTTTTTCCAACTTATGGGGAGTGCAGTGACTCGAGTGACAGGCAGGTAAGGAGCAGTTGTAAATGATGTAAATAACATTTAACATGAATCAGGTTCTTTTTATGACCAGGAGTGAATGAACCAAGGCTTTGCTGTCGCTATTTTTGGTTCATAGACACTTGCAATTCATGCTACAACACATTAATTTGCCAACACATGCTGGCTTTCTCAACGCTTGGCATTAGCTGTGCCTGGGAGGAGTGTTTCATGTTAGAAAAAACAAAGTCTTTTTATTGTTTAATGTCATCAAAACTAAGTGATATCATGATAGAGAAGACAAACACATGAAGAAATGAGGATGGTTGTACTGCTTTATTTTGCAGTGGAAAAATTCTTCTTTGATCTAGGTCATGTTACAGCAACACAATATTGTCATCTCTAAAGTTAGCAATTTGTGGTCGGAAAATATTTGATGACTGCTTTTAAAATAGCATAACTTCCTACAGTGCCTATCCGTATGTACACAGATCAAGTGGTCAGCAAGGCATTTATTACTGCTCTTTACTTTTGTTTGTATATAACTTTGCGAACTAAGAATGAATGAATTTCAACCTGAGGTCAATTATAAACGAGATATTCCCGGGTCCATTTATAGCATCCCGACACTTAACACTGGCTCACCTTTACATTTGAGTTTCCACTGCTTAATGTAACATGCCAAAATCATGTTGTGTCAAAATATGAAATTTTATCACATTAACCATAGGCTGTCAGAATACAGCATGTTATTTGTGGTGAAGATTTTACTTTCAAAATTATAGACATGACAAACTCACACAACATAAAATGCATTCTTAGCACTTATCACCCTGCACAACTTAAGTCGTGATGAAATGATCATATTAGACAGCCAGATATGGCAAATATGGTTTTTCTTTTTTTCTCTATACTTTTCTCCCAAGAGGAGAAAAAGTAGCGGACAGACTGGCTGGTCACAAATAGGCTTGTACAACAGCCACTGACCAAAAGAGAAAACATAACAGGCATTTGGAATATGTCAAACAAAAACAAGAATGACAGAATAAGGATGAGAGGAAGACTGAAGAAAAGATGAGAAAGTAGATGAGAAGAAAGAAACAGATGGAGAAAGACATTACGGCTAAGATAGAGATTAAGAAAGAATACAAGACAGAACAAGAAAAAGGGAGAGAAAGGAGAAAGACATGAGCAGCATACTTACCCCAGACTTGCAGCTGATTGACACAGTTGCCGTGGCAACTCAGCGAGGATGCTGTATATGCAGCTACAAATGCTACAAAAGTCAGGACCAAACTCAAATCTAACTGTCTTACAGCTGTCTAAGAACAACACAAACACTTGATAAAAGTCCTATTTAGAGCTACCTGGACAAGTAACTCAAAAAAGACTACTGGATTTTATGAAGAGAAAATTATGATTAAAAATGTGGAATTATATAAAGTTCTAACTGTGAGACAAAATTAACACTAAAATGCAATTCAAGAAGTCAGAGAAGACTCAAGTCTAGTGCAACTGAATGGAGAATTCAATGTACCTGCCTGTGTCTTATACTGTCATTCTGACCACAGACACACCCCTGATATCCTTAGGACATGCCCCTTCTATCACGGCTAAAACATATGTGTGTGTGTGTATATGTGTCTGTCTGTCTGTCTGTCTGTCTGTCTGTCTGTCTGTCTGTGTGTGTGTGTGTGTGTGTGTGTGTGTGTGTGTGTGTGTGCGCGTGCGTGAGTGTGTGTGTGTGGGGTGAGGCCACTTAAATGCAACTCCTTACTTTTGACCACGCGGCAAAACATAATGTTTTAAACATTAGTTAGCAAGTAAATTGACTATTCTCCACTCAAACCCATTCATTCTCTTCCTGTGTGGTCAGCACACACATAATAGACACACAGCACATACACCTATACAGCATATCCCTGGTGTGTTTGTGCAGTAGTTGTGTGGTGAATGCCTTAACATACACACACATATATATATATATATATATATATATATATATATATATATATATATATATATATATATATATATATATATATAAATATATAAAAATAATATATATAAAATGTATATGTAATTTTTTTTTTTTTTTACAAATTATCTGTGCATTTATTTATAGTTGCAGGTAACATACAACGTATATCCACACACACACACACACACACACACACACACACACACACACACACACACACACACACACACACACACACACACACACACACACACACACACAGAATGCCAACATCCAGCCAGAACAAAACTGTGCCTTACACAAACAAGAAAGTAAAAAATGTAACGAGTTTATGATTTTGGTCAGTCAAGGCCCTCATACCAATGACAGGCTACTGAAGCATAATTTCAGGGAGAAAGATAAAGCGAGGAGAGAAAAACCATTGGTAAAAAAAAACCCAAAAAAAAAAAAAAAAAACTGGCTGAAGAGCCGATAGAGCTGTAAAGGAGAAGAGAGAGGGAGGGATGGAAAGAGGAGAAAGTGGCAGGGAGTGAGATTTGCTAAAACTTCAGCCTGATAGCATAATATATATAGAAGCATTTGTTAAAATGCCATACAGACCAGAGCAAGAGGCTAATTACAAGTCATACACGTGCACATACAAATGCACATGCACCCACACACGCACAACAGACAAAAAAGGGAAAAATGATCAATAAAACGACAATGATAGAGAGAGCAAAACAAAAATGGGACCTACAATTAAGTATCTCTGTTTTTGGAAAGTGTCAAGTAACAAATTGGACAGGGGTAAGAGGGGTTGAGGAATGTTGGTTTTCCACAAAGAATCTCGCTTGACCTCCAGAAGTGCAGTGACCGAAACGAGTGCACTTAAACTCCAGCAGAGCAAGGTGATGAATGCATGTAATCCAAAATCATTAGCATACAGCAGACTGACTTCACATTTGACCTGTTTGAAAAGCCCTAACCCTTATGCACTTCTAAAAGTCATTTTACATGCAAAGATTTCAGTTAATGAGAAATCATTCTGGAAATGTGGACCAGCAGTTTGCCAACCATTTCCACTGCTTGCATAAGCAAAAAGCAGTAACTGTATGCAACAGCAACACATGCAGTGAAAATGTGCTTGAAATAAAATGCACGTGAAAGCATGTCCAAAAAAAGTTGTTCAAAACATGCCAGCTTCCTGACCACTATTGTCATAAGTCAGCCCTTCACAGCCAAGCGTTCCAAGCCAACATGGTCTGTGTGTGATGCATTTGCATTTCAATCCAGTTTCAACCCAACCGTTTGAGGTTTTCCGCATAGACCCACTACAGAAGGGACCGCCACACGTGGAACTTCCACTGGACCTACATGGCACACATGCACCCATCCTTCTCTTCCTTCAGTCCATCCATGGCAAAGTGCCGCTGGGACCAACAGCAATGCAGAATTCTCCATCATCTTTTAAAGGAATAGTTCCACATTTTGGGAATTACACTTTTTTGTGAGACAAGAAGATTGCTTAGCTTAAAAACTGGAAGCAGGGGGAAAGAGCTAGATTCTTTGATTCAAAAGGTAACAAAATCCACCAACCATAAATTACCAAAAAGAAAAAAAATGAAAAGAAAATCAATAAACTCTGTTCGAAGTGCTGGTAGGTAGATTTTGATTACCTTTGGACAGAGCCAGGCTACCTGTTGCCTTGTTTCCAGTCTTAATGCTAAGCTAGGCTAACTGGTCGCTAGCTGGAATTTCATATTCAAGGGACAGACATGAGAGTTGGATCAATCTTTTCATTTAACTCTCAACAAGAAAGCAAATATGTGTTTTTTCCAAAATGTCAAACTGTTGCTTTAAGACATCTTTGACTCCTAATTCATCTGCCAAAAGTCCCTCTGTTCACCACAATGTATAACTATACTACTATACAGCATATATTTACTTTATCATCACAGTTTCTTTAAATGTCTGGAAGGCCTTTTGTCTGACCTAATGTGAGGCCAAATTTACCTTTACGATAAGTCGGAGCACCAATCTTTACCTAGTGTGAGTGACGTTGAGCAATGTTATCATATTTCTGGCTTGGATGTGTTTTATAATTGAGCAGGCAATCGTAACCATATACTCTAGTCCACATTAGACCTAAAAGATCTTTCAAAACAGAAGCACTAAACAATTAGAAAAGATCAATTTAGAATCGACTTAATCCCCATCAAGGATACTGCAGGTCTTTGTCTGCTTGCTGTAACATTTGTGTCTCGCATCCTTGAACTCTCATACTTTTCTTCCACATGTTCTTTCTACCTCTCAGTCAATCCCATAATTGCATTTTATTGTTTGCATGTTTCCTTTTTCATAACCCGGCTTGCTTCAAGCCTATGTCGACCATGTGCTTTGGTTTAAAGGCTGCAGTCAGATGGATGTGTGAGTAGGAGTAAAGCGAGACAGGAAGAAAGTGAGAGAAAAACAGAACCGACACAGAGAAAGAGAAGACAGAAGTGTAGGAAGGCCAGGATATGACAGGATATTAACACCTCTCAGAATATCCCAGCGTACACAACAAAGAAGCGGAAAGAGACCAACATGCACGATTCCTTGGTCATTTTATGTGAAAACAACAAAATGGAATAAAAAATTCAAAAACACCTCAAAGGAAAAAGAGCGGAGCGTGACAACTTTTTCAAAACTGTAAAACAGTAATTACCCAAAAACCCTCAGTGCTGTTGTTTGACACATTCAAATAACAAGTCACGGCAACATCAGATGACCAGTCACATTTTCTGTTTTGTTCAGGGGACCTAAAAATAGCAATAATAAAGAAGTAATGGCAAAGGCATGACAAAAACATGGACATTATTCTATGCTGTGGTGGTTTTTGGGGCGAGGACCGGAGTCACAGCGAATGTGCAAAAGCTTTTTCTGGCACCTTGATGTCATGCAGCAGCTGAGCTGAGAAATCCTACTGGATGAAGCCGTGAAGGAGAAAAAGAAACCACAAAAGAGGAAACACAAGAATGAGTGGAACACCTTGCCTTTCTGTGTGAGGTGACTGAGCGGCAAGAGAGATGAAGGGTAAAGCAGGGTCAAGCTGCCATGTTACTGGCTTCCAAACGCTGATTCGTGTGTGTAGTAGTACACATGATTCTGATTAGACATGAGACTCTGCAATAACCCCTTTTTTTTTTTTTTTTTTTTTTTAAAGCCACCATGTACTTTAGTGTCAAGTCTACAGGCACAAAATATGTCAGTCATGCTTACAGATCTGCCATATTCAAGCTACACCTCTGTAAACTAATTACAATGATAAAACAGTAAGCAAGGAGCCATCTCTCTGAGTCAAAAGCTTATTGGTTGTGACTTTAAACAAGATTCTCGCATTAACTTCTGTAATTGAGACCTCTGGTTTGTTTTCAGTCTAGGCAGAGCAAGATGGTTTCATACAAGTGTAGCTAAAATGCTGCACTGGGCTAGTATACATTCAAACTCTTTGGTTTAGTTGTACAGAACTGAGTATTTCTTCCCACCGTCCAGCACCTTAAATAAACATATTCCAGGTAAGCAGCTGCCTTTCTTCATCTTTCATATAAAGGCTTTTCTTTTCTTTATTCTTTTCAGCAGATCACTTGCATGTTATGCCATGCCATGTTGCCATGCTCTTGTTATTATTAGCCTTTGTAGCAGTGTGTTGGTACTCTAAACAAGCCTGAATTAGTTTAAATTGCAGTTGCAATAATTTTAATGTAATTGTGGTTTAAGCAATTGCTCTCTCGTTGCAGTCTCAAACTTAATTGCATTGGGTTTTCAGCCACACTTTTACTTTGCTTTCAGAAGTTCAGTAAGCCAACCCAGATGTGTTATGTGAATGCAGCATATGAGTGGATATTTGGCATATACTGTAGACTCTGACCTTGTCAATTACTGCAAGTTAACACTGAGCTCAATACAGCAGAGGTTGGGGAGTGACAAGAGTTAGTATTTGCAAACTGGCATTATGCACCGCACTGACAGCTTCTTGGTCAAACTCAACAAAGCAGATTTTAATCTTTCCTGAACCTTGATCAAGTAGTTTTACTTGCGTAACCCTAACCAAAATGCATTTTTAGTTGAAAATTCGCTATGTCATAAAACATACTGTTGTACTCAGTGAAGTATGTCATATGTTGAATGTAGTGGCAGCAGTTGTTTGCCCAAACTGGCTTTCAGGCATTGCTTGATCAAACAGCTATAGTCAAACTTTATATAATAATCTCGCACAAAAAAACTCTTTATTATGACAAAGTTAAGCCTGCCCATAAGGTCTGGTTTACAGTTTTCTGCCACACAGGACTTACTTGCTGTGTCATGGTATTTGAATGCTATGATTAATGATGACAGTGCACATAATCCTCACCTTTTTCGAACCAACTACTGAGTTTAAATGTGTTTATCAATTGCTCTGCAGGTGTGGCGATGCATCGCCAGAGAAGGACAGAGAGGTTCAAAGGATTACTTTCTTCTCTGCAGGTTGATAAATCCTTTGTTTTAGGCTCATAGCCCTTTAAAATATAATTATCGACACATTGCTCAACACAGGGCTGTTTTTCTTAATTCCTGTAGAGTCTAACCTCATGGTCAACAGAGTAATGCTCATGTTGCTGCATACTGGTGTAGTTCGAATAATAATAATAATTAAAAAAACACACTAAAAGACACTAAATTGTCCTTATGGAGCCTTAAAAATGGCTGATGAAACACTTTCAAAAGCACTTGAAAAGACGTGGATTTCCCTTTCCGTCATGAAGTAAGTAGGCTTGACAAAGAAAAATCTACCGCCAATTCCCATGCCGATAATGGCTACCTATTAAGCCCAAAGGTCACGTAGCATGTCCAGCCTTGGGGAACACCTCTTTATCTAACGGCCCATGTAGTGAAATACAATAGAAAATAACTGAGCCGGCAAAAAAAAAGATTTAAGGTAATTACACTCTATTATCCATCAGACACTTCGTGGGCCGAGAGATAATGTGCACGTGTACGACAACGACGTGATAAGGACAACCATACCCTCTGTTTGACTTAATGGAGGTGCCCATTATCAGCAAACGAAAGGCTGATTTACGACAACCCTTTCTACGTTAGTGTTTAGACAATGTCTCATTATGGGGAGCATGTCTGATAACTGGGCTGGTGTCGCCTCTTCACACGTGTCTGCGAATGCCTTTCTTCCACTGACTCTTTGTGTCCATCATTCCTCCTCTCTGTCCTTGGGTTGACGTGATGTTCAGTCGTCATGTTTTCCAGTGGAACTGTACACCGGCAGAAACCTAACGGGCCTCTCTTGTGTCTTTCAGATATCACTGAAGTCGAACAAGAGAGGTTGAATTGACCAGAGAGAGAGAGAGAGAGCGAGAGAACGGGTGAAAGGACGAACACACAAGAGAGACAGATGCAGTAAGGTGTTCAGCTTGTTAACAGCCAGAGTAATACCTCTGCAGCAACCGGAGATCCCACAATACAGCAGGGTGACAGTACCTAATTCACAGCCACTGTGAATACATATGCATACAAAGAAAACTCTGGTGATATGACAACATCATGACTTCGCGTAAACATACACGCTTACTTTCTTAATCCAAGTGGCGTGTTAGATGTACGCATTTTGAGCTACCCGCGTGTATGTTTACGCTGTATACAGCGGACGTAAACATACAGGCCCGTTCTATAAGTAGCCCGTTATCGCGTAAACATACACGCCACTTTTCTAAAGTCAAGTGGCGTGTTATCTGTCGTATACAGCGGATGGGTTGGGTTTAGGAAAAGAAGAACCGGTTGGGTTTAGTAAAAGAAGAAAGCGACGGTTGACTTTAGGAAACGTGACACAATCCCCGTCTCCTGGGTGAAAGTCCTGTGTTTTACCCATCCACCACCCCGACCAACCTCCCTACGCAGATTTTCGCCCTTTCATACTACTTGCCACGGCATAAATTCACACGCAATCGCAAGGTAATGTAAGTCAATGGAGGCCAAACGGCGTTGATAAACACGCTACAAAGCGAGTGTGCGTCTTGCTAACACGCCAATATGGCATACGAATTGGTGTGTCATACATACGCCACTTCATGAGATCAGTCTGTGATAGGACAGAAATGTTTCTTTCCATACTGTATGTTTATTTAAAACAGATGCCACATCTTGTGGGAAGTCATAAATTCACACGTGCTTTGGACTCAGTCCCCCCTGAAATATGTTTCCAATCCCTAAGTTGATTATTCTATCCCCCACAAAAGTCAACTTACATAAGTGGGAGGCATAAAAACCTGACTTGGTTTCCATGAATTTCACTGACTGTCAATGGTGCTTTTTCACATTGCAAAGACTTTTTTAAGTTACATTAAAACTTTGAAAATGTTTAGGACCATTTGGTTTTTCAATAATTCTATGTCTGCCTCATTGCAAACAAGCCAAAAATTGCGCAATTCAAAAAACTTGTTTTTCCAAAAGTAGACAAGAACACTTTACTATTATTTTAACCCACCAGAAGCCAACCACAAACTTATTTTGGCTAAAAAACAACCCTAAAGTTGACAAAGGCACAACAATCTGAAAAGTAACAAAAAATTGCCGGTGCAACACAGAGGTCTTCTTACTTTATAGTTTTATTTTTTAAAGTGCATAACAGTGACTAATTTTTTATGTAAGGTTACATCTTCATCAGAGTCCTTGAACAACAATCTGAGTTGCGATAATGTGTGTGAAAGTAGATGTTTTTGAGAGTCTGGTATTTTCCCTTACATCACCAGCATCATTAACTGTGAATGTAAATCAACTCCTTATGTTCACAACACCTCAAATTATTATTCACAACCCATACACACATACAGTAAAAGTCAGCACACAAACACTTACACTATAATTAAACAATTCCCATTTCCACACACACACACAAACTTGCGTATGGGGTGTAAAAACAACACTTCCAACATGTTATCTCTATTTGTCAAACAAATACAGAGGATTTAGTTAATTCCTGTTTTAGTCATTGGGAAAATCATTCAAGACGCTGAGCTCAGGTAAAGAAAACATGAATTTGGTCCCGTCTGTACAGTTTTTATGCAACGTGCTTGCATTCCTGAGTATTGAAAAGAGCTCTTTAATGTGCGGCTAAATTGTAAGCTGTCCTATTCGCTTGTTGGAACAAGTCTTCACATTAAAGCTAAAGTGATAAGTAAGATACATGCTGACTGTTTGCAGGGAGATGTAAACCTTGAAGAATGGTGTCTTAAAAGGAAGATTAAGAGGGATATTTAGGGATATAAGCTTCATAAAAACCTAACCCTGACTGTTCTCACCGTGAGATTAACAGACAACTGGCCACAGATACAGTTCATCCTAAGAATTCACTGTGCCACATGTACTGTATGTTTAACATTAAAACATGATTCATAAAATCATGCCAACAATTATTGTTTTAATGTCTTAGTATGCTATGCAGTAAAAGGGTATATAGGTTTAGGCCGCCCACACGTTATTGTAGGCCCAGTTTAATATGCAACTTAATTTTATACAATATATGCAGTAGGGGGTCCCTGATCCATCTCTCTCAGTTAAGGGGTCCTTGGCTTAAAAAACGTTGAAGACCTCTGCTCTAGATTGATAAACAGACAGATATGAGAGTGGTACCTACTCATCAACAAGTCCTCCAAACCATATGACGATATAGGTCGTTTATTCCTACTCTCTAACACGACCCAAAGTAGTGCTTAATAAATTAGCGCCCCTAGCGGTGGCAGGAACGTTTTTTTGTCCTTGTATCCAAAAGTAACGGTTGCAGTTTTACATATGTCATTAACGTTCTGAAATGGTCGCAGTTTGGTTTAGGCAAAAAAAAATTACTAGTTAAGTTTAGAAAAAGATTGTGGTTTGGGTTAAGGGAAGACACGGCAGGCAAAAACATCATTTTTTTATGCACTGGTCAATTTTGAGATTTTGGGCTATTTGTCTACCATAGCATGTCTTCTTTCGGAAGTGAGGTGAAAAAACGTCCAAAATACACATTTAGGTCTTTATTTTACTACACTTTAACTTTTAAATGCGCAATCTCACTGGCTGATGCCAATTTCTAACAACGTGATTCATTCAGATTCGTCACGTGACGTGCTCTGACATTTCCGCGGGAGTTCAAAATGTCGAAAGAAGTGCGTCGAAAATCATCTCAAAGAAGACGAAAAGAAAAAAAATCAGCAAAGTGTTGGCCTTCATGTCAAAGGAGAAAAACAGGTATGGAATATCTCTCTCTCTCTCTCTCTCTCTCTCTCTCTCTCTCTCTCTCTCTCTCTATATATATATATATATATATATATATATATATATATATATATATATACACACTACACTGTACGGATAACGATACAACACACTATATTACAATCAATTACATTACACAACAGTTACAGTTTTTGTATAATATAATTACTATACAATACTAAACAAATCTGTAATTTTGGGATCCTAAAGTGGTTGTGAGTCCCTCAGGCTGTGGCAGCCAGATCCATATTAGCTTTTTAGGAGCTGCTGTCCCCTCTCCTAGGAGAACTTCCAGCTTCTTTTCTGGTGTTAACATTGGGAAGTTTTATTTTTTGGGTTATTTTTTCCATGGTGTAAATCTCTTAGTGAATATATTTTTTCACAGTGGAGGGAGGGGGAAGTGCATCTCTGTCTGACCCAGTTGGTGGTCACTGAGCCTGTATTTAGTCAGGATCCATCTCTTCCTTGTATCTCTGATATCTTTGTCTCTGATATCTCTGTGTGCAGATACTCAAATAACAATTTAGTCTACTTTGTTTGCTTTCTCCAATGTTCTAAATATTGATCTTTTGAATGATTCATAATTTGTTTTTTTGTTGTTGTGTTGTTATGAACCAGTGCTGATGGTTGAAGGCCTGGTTAGTTAGCTTCACCATTAGCTGACTGTTTGTTAATGAGTGCCTCAATTCTGTTATATGGGCGCGGTGTCCAAAAACAGTCTTTGTGGGGGAAAGTAAGCATGAGGCAGCAGCAAGTATGGCCATCTCCACCTTTAATGAAGGTGCCTTTGCCATGCTTTCTGTTATGGAGACGTTGTGGCTTCAGAGCACAGTTGTGAATGTCAATTCAATGAGAGAAACTGATATACTCAGGATCTTGAAAGCTGAGGCCGCCACAACTGCCAGTGCAAAATATAGGCGCAAGAGTCTGAGCACAGCTAAAACGGTGAAAAGGCATGAGGGGCCTACATATGAAGCAGGCATGGAAAATTAGGCTGTAGACGGTATCTAGGCCAGGGTGGCAGTTCTACATGGGACCGTTTGTGTGTGTGTACAGTGTTTTTTACTGGAAGGCCATAAATGCTGTGTTATATGTTTTGATGTGATTTAGGTGGTTTGTATTTTTGCTAATGATTTGATAAGATATTGTCTGTAAATAGTTGTTTCATACATACAAATCTTTAACTGCCGTTTTCTCAAAATGGGTTTTTTTCTCCTACTCTGAGCCAGAAATCTCCAATTTAGCAGCACTTACATACACATCCTATGTATATTCTTAAGGTTTTTAAAGAGGGGTTTGTTCATATATCATTCAGAGTCGGATTTATACAACATTTTACCTAAAAACGGGGCGAAATGGATTTTTTATGGCTGTTGACAGTATTTTCTGATTAATGGAGTGATTAAAAGAGATATCCAAAATCCCATCTGTAAAAAATGTTGACTCTAATATGTCAACAAAATGAAACAAGAATTTTGAATCTAGCTTTATCCAATGTTCAGATTTCTCTTCTGTAAATATCTGCAAATGTGCGCATATTTAATGAGATAATACCTTATTTGCATATTTAAACATAAAAATTCTAAAACCTTGTAATACAAAAGATATTTGTCTTAATGTCAGTAATCAGATGGGGAAGTTTCATGCGGGGGGGGGACTCCTAAGCAGGTTAGCCATTGTTACAACACAATATGTAGTATTTTGCTGTATAGTATGTCCACAGATAGAAGATGGACAGTGCAGTGTGTACGTCTGAGTTCATGAGACACAAATAGGACAGAAATGCTAAAAACAGTATACAGCTTTCAGTTCTGTTGCTGCTCTGAGCAGCCATGTTGGATTGTGATGCCGGGGTTGATGAAGTTCTCCCAACTCCCAGTAGCTTTTTGAGGGAGGACAGTGTTCTACTTATCCAACTCTGTGAATTTAATGCCAAACTATCATTTTAATGGACGGTTGGGTCAGTGAGTCAAAGGGGCGGAGGCCAGAGTGAACGTTGGGAATCCTAACCAGACCTGTGGGAATGTTAAACATGTTAAACAATTCCATATGTGTAGTGTGTGAACTACAATAGTTTGTACATATGAAAGCAATTCCTCAGAACTTTCTATGAACGAGGGTGAAAGAAGCAGATAAGCAACCCTGCAGTTGGCCCCGGAAATGCAAATCCCAACAACAGACTTGCACACTTACACCCACATATATTTATGGATCTAAATATGCTGTGTCTTAAGTTGTATTTAATAACTCTATAAAAGTGCTGCTGAAGACGAGAGGTTCAATTTTGCTTGCTACATCGTCATTACTCAGCGGTTGTTTTGAAAATGGGAACGTCTGTAGCACTCCTCACATGAGGAATTGTGTGGATCCTCTCCAAAACAACACACACACACACACTTTGTGCCTCGTCACACAGACAAACGACCCAAACATGCTGGTGTGTGATTTGTTCTGGCAACTAAAAGCCAGCGATTGGTTACTGGCGAGTTCAGCAGGCAGATTGCGGTTGCTTTGCAGATTTGTCTTTCCTCCCCCAGAGCTGGCCAGTGAGGTAGCAAACCTCTGCGGTCTCTTTTCCCCTTTTTTCTGAAATCTTATTTTTAAGACTGTCATTAAAGAGTACATTGGGAAGTGAGAGGCCAGATGAAGGAGGCAGAGGGGAAAGGTCATGAACTTGGGCCATTGAACTAGTTCTTAACATTTAATAGACTAAATCGACAAAGGATTGACACATATAACGAAAATAATCGTTAGTTGCGGTATAGTAGGTATAGTACTTGAGTAAATGTACTCAGTTACTTTGCACCAATGTGTTGTATTGTTATCCTTATTATACAGTATGATTCCTGTACCTCCAACGACCCAGCTGTCAAACTCTTAAAATTTGCTGACGACACCACTGTCATCGGGCTCATCCAGGATGGTGACGAGTCTGCATATCGGCAAGAGGTTGATAATTTGGTGCTCTGGTGCAGTCAACACAACTTAGAGCTAAACACTCTAAAGACTGTGGAGATGGTGGTGGACTATAGGAAACACTCCACACTCCACTCCATGTGTCTTGATATTATGTCTTATTTGTATATTTGTATTTTGTATATTATGTTGATATGTGCCTATATGTATATTGTTGTCTCTATTGTACAGTATGTTACTAATACGTGTCTATTTGTTGAATGCATAGAGAGTTAACACCTACCAAAGTCAAATTCCTTGTGTATGTAAGTATACTTGGCCAATAAATCTGATTCTGATTCCGATTCATCGTTTTTGAAGTGTAATTTGGTCCCAAGCAAGGAGTAATTTATCGCAGTATTTTTAGCGAAAGACAATTCACAGGAAAATAGTAGCTAGGGATAAAATATGATACCCCAACATGCTTTGTCAACTTCAGGCACAAACGAACAAAGGAGCAAGAAAACATCCGGGAAACAGTTCGTTTCCACTGTCTGACTTTCAAAAGAATTAAATTAACCGATAAAAACCATCTGCAGCATGACTTGCAGTTTGCTGTAAAGTCACGAGAGTGCAGCAGATAAGCAGACAAATATGAAAAGAGACACGGCGGTCTCCTGAGGAAAACCTCCTCAGAAGGAGAAGGCATGGTGTACATTTTGGAAACTGCTGTCCATGGATTCCAGCCTTCCCATTAAAAGAAATAACTTATAACCAAGCTTGGGTGTGTATGTACATACTGTAAGTGTGTATGAGTGGTTGCATGCTCGTGCCAACGTCTTTCCAGGTATTTGTGTCCAGGTCCCCCTGTAATCATCCGATCCTCCAACAATCTGTGTACTCGGAGCACTGAGCCAGCTTGGACCGGGATCTGCGGTCGGTGCAGTAGGAGTTTCTTTGCTGACATTGGGGAGGCGCTGTGGCACGGGGACGAGAGACTGTCTGGACGCATTCCTAACCACGCATGCTGGACGGATGGACAGACAGATGACAGGATTGCTGGCCTAATTAAAGCGGTGTCTATGACTTTCACATGCACATAAACTCAAATGGAGTTGAAACATCTGTCTGTTAAACTACACCGATAATCCCTACATGTAAATCTGTTACCAGCTCCAAGCTGCAACATACACACTTTGAACTTCTTTTCTCTTCCCTCTCTCATCTGGTCATCTTTGCCTCTTTGCACAACAAAGAACACATTCGGTGTGAAATGTAAATGTTGGGTGGGGCAAAGTGTAAACTTGGGGGTTAAAGTTGGCTTAGGATAAATCCACGGCTACACACACCACCTCCTAATTAAGGCATTTCTCATTTCTGTGTGTGTGTGTGTACACACGTTTGTGGTATAATTACAGATGTCAGCCCCAGTGTAGTTAACTGTAACATCAGTTGAGCACTATATGATGGACAAAATGTAAGTTTCTGTCAATGACACAAATCTACAGTACACACTTATACAACACACCAAACCTTACACACTCCTTAAAATTATCATTTTTCTGTGTCTACCCAGTGCCAAATCAAACTATAGTAAGACCAATAGACTTTTGTGACTATAATGATACCATTGTTTGAAGAAAATATACTAAAAATGAAAAACAAACGTTTTCCGGCTGACACTTGGTCTAACAGATGACAGCTATAAACAGAGAAGTAAAAGCAGCAGAGATCACTCAAGTGAGAGTGTGAACTTGGAAGGACTGGATCGAACCCTCTACTCTCTGCTCCCCCCCCACAACTCCACTTTTGTGATATAATGGCCCATGGATAGATTTCCCCACACCAATCACACTGTACATATACTCGAGCTCTCTCTATACAACTGTCTTTTTAACACAAGAGAGGGTGAAGTACTTGACAGGAAACAGGAAGTTTGTACTCTGGTAAAACAAGCGATATAAAATATTGAAAATGCTTTTTACATTGAGTTCTTTGTTCACACGTGCTGTGACAAGACTGTGATGATGAATAAACTTTGTAAATCCTGTAAAATCCTTCTGAATATGCCTGCATCATAATATTATCAGGGACGAGCCAGTGAAGCTGTACATGGCCCTCTTCTGGTGGAAGTGTGTGCGTATATACTGTAGTTGTGTGTGAGAGAAAGCCTAGCTCTTATTGATACAAGCATGCAGGAATTCAGTCTCAGACAATAACAGCCCTCAGCCCTGTCCATGTCATCTTGGCTCTTGTGTAAGTGTGTGTATGTGATTAGGGAGCCTACCCTCATTGCTCATTGT
Organism: Perca flavescens; assembly: GCF_004354835.1. NCBI lineage: Eukaryota > Metazoa > Chordata > Actinopteri > Perciformes > Percidae > Perca > Perca flavescens. The sequence continues at coordinate 19,903,985 of NC_041333.1, forward strand.
GCTCATTACGCAGCAGTGTATCCTTCCCAAACCACGGCAGTATGGTGTGATATGTGATGGTGATAAGACACAGCTTAAAGTGTGCAAAGAGACAGTGTTACAGAGAAAAGTGTTAGAGAGACACATTAATATTAATAATGTATACTAATAATTTAGCCTACATTTTTACGGTTTCTTCTTTCGGTCAATCTGTATGAAACATGCTTTGGTAATGTTTTTTTTTTGTTTTGCATAAGTTGGCTTGAACTGAACTGACCTTGGTGTGTCTCTCCATATAATAAAATATTAGATGTAAGATATAAGATTTATACAGTATGAAAAAAAAAGTAGATCCAAGACTCATTTCACTTCATTAAAAAGAGAGGAGGGGGATCATCTACCAGTGATGTCATCACGTACCCATGACAGTGCGTCAAGCATGCTCTCACTCTGTCATTAGACCGACAGCACGAGTGGTTCTTTCTCATAGTTATTAAAAGCCGAATAGTAAAAGGTATCCAGTTGCTTATTGCATTATAACCAGAAAATGACCAAACCAGGGGCTGGTACATCTCAAGGGACTATCCAAAATAAAGAAAGAAAAGTAGAATCAAAGTCACTGTACAAACATCACAGCAAAACCCGATCAGTCTATAATAGGCTACTTTGATAAATCAAATAAGCAGTATCAAACGTTGCTCAGGCGCAGACAATTTCTTCCAGTTGATCATTTAAAATATGTACTGTCTTGATACATAAACCCAGTTGAAACATTGGCCTACAGCAGGGACGTGTTCTGTCCAAAAGCATACAGGTATCATATATGTACGATATGATGTCCCGTAGCGCAGACAAACTCGTATGAACATATGAATATGTCATAGTACCGCCGTGCGTAAAAGTGGTTAATGTCGGTAGAAGAGGCTTTGCGGCGAGAAAAGCCCCACACGAGCCTGCAATGACTGAGAACACTAAACTACCGGCTTGAGCAGCCATTAGAACCGATGATACAAGTTCAAAAAAAGAAAAGAAAGAAAAGTTGTCGGACTTACCGGTTTGGTGAATAAAAAGAGGCTAAAATCAGTGTTCAGAGACGATCATCATCAGCTGTAGTGGACTGATTTGGCAGGTGTAGCCGAATTGTAAAAAGAATGGATGAAAACCACAAAGCCGGTAAACGAGGTTCCCCCGTCTCTCTCTCTCTAGAGTCTACACACACACACACACACACACACTAGCTCAGTGAGCTCACAATGCGTCAGAGCTGCAAGCTGAAACTCCCGTGTGTGTGTGTGTGTGTGTGTGTGTGTGTGTGTGTGTGTGTGTGTGTGTGTGTGTGTGTGTGTGTGTGTGTGTGTGTGTGTGTGAACACAAAGAAGACCTTATGAAAGAAATAATATGAATAAATGTAGACAAAATATTAAAATATAATCAGAAATACAATTTTTTTATAAACTCTTCTTTTATTGCTAGTCATTTTTCTCATTCTAGTTTTAATGTCAACAATTCCCAAAACTGTTTTTATTTCCCAAAGCGTGTATGTTTAACAAAACCTACCTCTTTTGAAGGCATTTCCAAAACATCAAGGGTCTAACCATATGGGGAAAATATTCCGCCCTCTGCAGTCAATAGTTGACCTGGTTTACAAGATTTTAGTGTATTCAATTAAAATAGATGCCTGTGACAATCAGTGGTGTCACTTCTCCAACGCCTGTCATTTAATTGCACAAGTAATTGTAGTGTACCTTGTGATAGTAGGAAAAGCTCAGGGTTACTAATATCATTAACGATGGCTCTGTTCTATTCAAGAGCTCCAGTAAGCCATGGCAGTGGGACAGTGATTCAGCATGCACAATATTATATTATATTATATATAAATATATATATATATATATATATATATAAACATTTTATTATTTACACCTGTGCTTTTCCTACTGTGACATATCAAAATATATTCTTGTTGTACACTGAATGTTGACGTGATGTTCTGAAAAAAACAAGCAATTCCATCAAAAATTAAATTAAAGTAGTTAAATTTAGAGTGTCTCTGACTGGGGACAAAACTAGTAACTGAGGAGTGGATCCTGTGTTTCAATCTTACAGTATGCAAGATTTAAAAAAAAAAATTTAAATAAAAAAAAAAAAAAAGAAAAGAGCTTTTCCAAATACACATATATAATATACGATCTGATAGCCTACCAAGTGAATGAAGGAAATTCCCCCTGCCCCACGTTCTAAGTCAGTGACTCACAATATTAAAGTCATTCTGCTTTCACAGCTGAATCTCTGTGTTGCTGTCTGCACTGCCTCTTTCATTCATTGCACAGATCGTCACTGTTTAATCCATCATTTGAATACTGTGTGTGGATACAACTTGTGTGTGTGTGTGTGTGTGTGTGTTCATGAGGGGAGAAGGGGCAACATTTGTCTTCACGTGTGTCCTGAATGACCTGCATTCATACAGTTTCCGTCTATATACTGCAGGGCTATCATATCACAATGCCATTCATTGTGGGTCAGTGGGCTAAAGTAAAATGAATAGCTCAGTGACACTGAAGCATGCTGGTAAACCACAGTGGTTTACTTTGTGTTCTGGTCAGAGCTGTAGGAGGCGAGGAGTGCATCTTAAGATCAATTGTATTCTATTTGTTTACTATCTATTTCTTTTTATATCTATATCTGTTGTTACTGTAAACAACGGGGGGGGCATTTAGGGTCAGAGACGAACAGGCAACAATTTGATTCAAGCTATAGATCTTTGGATGTCTTACTTGGTTGTAAAAATATATATATATATATATATATATATATATATATATATATATATAAATATAAGGGTAGCCTGGGAAAACCCTGACAAACTCCCAGCAAATTTCAGATTTGCTCTGCAAGTCAGTTACAACTGAGAAGGGTCTGATGTCAACCAGGCTAAGATAAGGGCACTCTTTATTATATGGCCTGCAAAACAATTAACGACAAACTTGGTCTTCAAGAGACTGCCCTGGCCTTCTTTTATGATCACTGGCCGTTGTGTGAGTTCTCTCTACCTGCAGTGACACCAGTTTAATTGAGTGTTGGCAAATGTAGCGCTGTTATACAAACAATTACAGTATTTCCATTGTTGTTTCATCCACAGTTTATTTTTACCAGATTAATTGGCTATTTAGGTTTAAGGTCCCATGGCATGAAAATTTCACTTTATGAGTTTTTTTTAACGTTAATATGCATTCCCCCAGCCTGCCTATGGTCCCCCAGTGGCTAGAAATGGTGATAGGTGTAAACCGAGCCCTGGGTATTCTGCTCTGCCTTTGAGAAAATGAAAGCTCAGATGGGCCGATCTGGAACCTTGCTCCTTATGAGGTCATAAGGAGCAAGGTTACCTCCCCTTTCTCTGCTTTGCCCACCCAGAGAATTTGGCCCACCCATGAGAGAGAGACATCATGGCTTGCAAACAAGCAAAGTAGCAGTTGGTCAAGGCCACCAAGGCTGAATTTCAGGAAAGAGACTTCAGATACAGTATTAGGGGACCACTAAGGTCTATATAAAAGCATCCAACGAGCACCATGTCACAGGACCTTTAAAGTTAGCAGTATTCTGGTCATGAATGTGTTCCTGAGTATCCCGGTTATGTTAGGTGCACATAAGCATCACACCCTGGTTCCAGAAACCCAAATATGTTGAGTTACTCAGCAGATAATCTGTTAAACAAAAATTATTTTTTAAGAGACCCACACCTCACCAGCTGAAGAAAGAACAGTCACAAACCGGCACCAGTGAACTGATTTAATTACAAAGAGGAACCTACAGTGACAAAACGAGTACAACTACATACAGTAACTCTGATAGACCATGACAACTGCAACCAGATCCAGAGATAAACAGAATTGGGACCAGGTTGTTTTTCCTTCCTGTATAGATTTCCATAACAAGGCAAAGATAAATTTTGGAGCTAATATGGCTACCAGTAAAACATCAATGCCAAAATTCTACCTTTAAGTCACCCTGGCAACAAGTGGCCATCTTTCTTTTGGAAAGATCTATGACAGTTATAATTTAAACGTCACTGACAGCGCATGCCAGAGAGGAGAAGGGGGAAAAATACAAACAAAAACAAACCTTACACAAATATATAAAAATATGCCATTAGATTCATATCAACAATTGAGGACCATGTGGGTGCACTATTTACAGAAAAAGGCAATATATACCAATATTTACAACAATAAAGACTTCTTTCACATACGGGCATGAGGATGTGACTTACAAGTCTGCTGTGTATTACAGTGATGGTAGAATGAGTTTGATGTGATGGCAAAAATTAAGTGTAAATCTTCAACATGCGTCATTCTCTCAATCTGGGTCAAATTAGCATCACGTTTTTAAATCCAAGACACAGCGTGTTTGTGTGCATGCTTGTATGTCCGTAAAATGAAAAGAGTCTAAGTCAACCCACTGGGCTCAAAACCTAAAATGCACCTGCTGAAAATATAATTACTCAGTCAATCATTCTTATGAAACTACCAAGGAAACATAAAAGTATATTCTCAAGGTAAATATTTTTCTGATCTGAAAGAAAATCTACAAACTTTCTGAATCGGCTAAATTTAAAGTTACCGACTCCAACCATGGTAGCGGTTTCAGCCCAGAAAACTAAGAAAATTCATTAATACACTAGAGATTCAATGAAGTGGGGACCCACCATCGAGGGGCTGCTACCCTTTTTTGCTGCCCAACTCACAGTTTTAGAAACACTGCTCCAAAAGGCGCTGGCACTCCGGTGTTCCTCCCCTCAATTTCTCACAGAAAACATACTAACTCCATTTTGCAGGGAGCTCTTCATTACTCTAAAGCCAGCATAGATATACAGCATTTTCATGGGTGACTTGTCAGGTCTTGGCACAAGAACACAAATATTAATTTTGTTGTCAATCATACAGAACATAAAAAAACACTTATATCTGCTACCTTAACTTTAGAAGAGGGTAAAGGAATAATTGAACATTATGGGAAATAATTGTATTAACTTTTTTGCTCAGAGTTAGATAAGATGATTAATACCACTATCATGCCTTATCTTATTTGTTGTGAGATTACAAAAACCAAAATGTATACAAAAATGGCACGCTGTAGTCTTACATTTTTTTAATATGGAATAAGCAAACAAGATGTTTATTTTTGTACCTTTGGAACAAGCCAGTCTAGCCATTTCCCTGTTTCCAGTGTTCATGCTATGCTAAGCTAAGCGGCTTCTGGCTGTAGGTTAATATTTACCGTACAGACATGAGAGTGGTGTCAATCTTTTTCGACCGAAGAAGCCGAATAAGCAGCTTTTCTTAAAATGTTGAATTAGTCCTGTAACATCTGCTAAAATTCTCAAACTATTCTCTGCTGTATTCTTCACATGCTACCACAAGCTAACTGTAATTTCTGCCTCATAGTGGGCAGAAAATCACAAACAACGTCCTTTTAAAACTTTTCAACTGATTAACGGAGCACTTGGGCACACACACACACACACACACACACACACACACACACACAAACACACACACACACACACGCACACACACACACGCAAAGAGCACTAGCTAGTTGGCAGCTATCACAATAACCAACCAAATCCTCAACCGAAACGTTAGCTGATAGAACAGTGGGAGAGCTAACCCTAATACAAATGTGTTGGGAAGTGGGGAAAGCTGAGGTGACGTGCCCAGATGGCTGGCAAAGGGCAGTGAGGTTTTCTAGGCTTGGAGGGATCAAAGACAACCTCAGGCTTTACACTCAAAGCCTGAGGCTAACATGTGAGTGTGTGCAGGGACAAGTCAGGGTCACTCTTCACTTCCTTCAGACATCTGCTGTAGTACAAGGGAGAGCTGACTTCTTACTGTGCCTGTCTGTGTGTGTGTGTGTGTGTGTGTGTGTGTTTTTTTAATGGCTTGACGTTTAGCCCTCTGAAGGCATGTGCAGGTGCTCAGCACTTGTCCTTCTGCCCTCACAAACAAACCACATGCATTTTGTTCTCCAACAATCAATACTGAAATCAGTGTTTGTGCATTAGGGTGTAACAGTACATCTTAGCGCTATATTTCCTGTGACAAAAATGCCCCAATATGCACTGTGGCGCTGAAAAATAGTTAAAATACTTAGTAAATCTTTGCATTCGGCACCCAAACAGGCAAAAGAGTGACTGTGTTGAGGAGGATCGAGCTGCGTTCAGAGACAACTTGAGGTGAATTTTGGGATCGGTTTGCAGTCTGGGTAGCCTGGTTGAAACCAGACCCTCCTCAGGTGTAACTGAGAGTGGGTCTGGGGAAGGTTCATTCACAGCCCATTTCCAAAGGGGCGTCACCAACGGACTCCGCTCAAAAGCCTCTGTGTGCATTGGATAGTCCAACCAATCAGACCAACGATGGGGGTGATGTAGCAGCAACAGCGGCATCAACATGTTGCTGCACTTTGGTGGTCGTCATGTTGAATGTAAACAAAAAGCTGCTTGCCGTCGCTATCGTCATCGTGTAAAGCCCGCCTCAACGGTGATTGGTGCCTTGATTTAGAAAAACTGGAAATGGGTTTGAATGAGCTCTTGGCCAGACAGACTTGCAGAGCAAATCTCAAATTTGCCGGAAGTTCGTCAGGGGTTTTCCCAGGCTACAGTCTGGTTCTTTTGGCCAAAAACAGCCAATAAATGAGTAGAGACAAAAATACTTCCAGACCCTCTCCTGTCTGGATTTGTTTCCCTACATTTAGGGAGTTACACAACTCCGAAACAAAAACCCTGTATTGTGCATCGTACCGAACCATGAGTGAACTGCATCGTTACACCCCTGCTGTGTATGTCTGTGTGCCAGAACCAAACCATACCCCATTTATCTATTCTGCTAATCAAGCCAGGGCCTCCATGTTCTTCAATTCAAAAACAAAAAGTGAAAGCTAAATCGTCTATAAATTAAGTGCTGTAAAAGAAGGCGGTAAAATCAAAACCATAAATACTGTACATAACTGTCGTTATCTGTTACCACAGCCTAGCGTCATAAAAGTCAGTAACATCAGCTCCTGATTTCTGCTCAACAAACTGAAATTTCATGGCAAAAGGAATCTTTTCAGATCCCTTAATGCCAAAACTGTAACGCATACAAGGCTTTGGCATAGTCATGTTAAGGAGGAACATCTCCAATCCAATTTTTTTCTACTCAACTCCAACAAAAACTAAATAAGAAAATCTGACACAAAGTGATTAGCTGTGGAAAACACACATTTATGTTGCTCACAAATGTCTTCAGTGAGTGAAGGCTGTGCATTAATGTGTGTGTGTGTGTGTGTGACTGTGTGCATGTGCCTTGCTAGATACCATTGCCACATATTGCACTTTAATGATATTCACTCTCCCTCTACAGGAGAAAGGATTATTTCAGCAGTCTCACATCTATAAGCAATGATCGTGGAGTAGATATTATTACAACCCTACTACTGTAGGACCAGAAATGTCTAATCTCAGATCTGCCATTAGGGGGTGTTGTCTAGATGACAAGAATACTCTGTCTTTTACTCCTTTAAAAGCTCACAGATGTCAACTGAACCTCTTTTCCATGCTTGAGCTCTACTGTAGTTGCAGAAATGGATGCAAATCCAGGATATCCATCAAACTACAGTCTATGATGGTATGTTTTACTATATATATATATATATAGTTTCCATTCGTATATTTTGACACGACATTTACCTCTGATCATCTCGAGGCTTTGTGTCTGCAGTTCAGGCTAAGATGAAGTGATGATGGAGTAAAGGGTTGATGTCCAAGTCCAAAAAAAACAGAGAAAATTTCAAAGGAAAGTACATGTGTCAATTAAATGTCTTCTTTCAACCTCCTGTGCAAGGACATTCTGCAGAGTCCAAGTCCTCTTCTGTCTTTCTCTTCACTTGTTCTCAGTCTACACATACCTCCATGTGTGAAAGTTTCATTCTCCCCTTCTCCGTCTTCTTCTGTCTCATTCAGTAATGACTTGAGTTTAAAGACACTCTTCTAGACATTATTTGCAAACAAATACACACGCACAGACACCACTCAGTGAGGTACAACGCACACCATCAGAAACATTAACACAAGAAAACTGGCTTTGAAGTGATCATATTCATTAGTAAGGCCAGGAGGGAGTTGACAGCCACATTGTGCACATAGAGACTGGTGGACTGAGCAGAAGACCAAAGCAACTACACCAAAAAGTGAGGAGTCCGTTGGGGAAAAGGGCAGGAAATTGTGCGCAGTTCTTAGATAAAGGGAGGTTGGGGCGGGTTGTTCAAATCGGGTTCGATTGTCTCAGACCTTCCAAAGCAAAAGATGGTTGGTACTGTCATCCCGTCCGACTGTTTCACTGCTATTGGTCAGTCTGAAGTCCTCATAGCCGTCGCCACCGGAAATGACTAGGTGGTTGGTTTTTGAAGGGATGAGGGCAGAAGCTCGGCGACGCGAAGAGTCACGCCTTTGGAGGTTCCCATCAACTGTGCTGCCACTTTGGGATTGGTTGCCTAGAAAACAGGGAGGATAGATTATAGGTCAAGGGAAGGTACAAGTGAAGATAAAACTTCAGTTCAGCGCTTACATTTTTCTTCTGCAGAAGTAGACAAGAGTGCACGTATATTTAAAAATAAATAAATAAATAAATAAATACCTGTAGAGTCAGCTGCCATAGGAGGGAAGTTCATGTCAAACCCTTCCGGTAGTTCGATTGATGTCAGAAAGCGAACGTGGCCCGTGTGTCCGTGAGCCGAGCCCATTGGCACCTGGGGAGATTTCAGTGTCCCAGCCCCGGTTCCAGAGCTCACCGCTGGGATCACCAGCGTAAGGACCACCCCTGTAGAACAACACCATCTTAAAATATGCTTTCTTTTTTAATCCAATACATCATGATCAATGTAAAAATTCCAAAATTCTACCATTGCAAACATAAACACTAAATATTACGTATAGCATATGACTTTTGTAATGCTGTTTGCATGTGAATGTAAGTTTTAGCTTGTTTCTAGACCTTTGAATGACAACCCACAGCTGATTGTATAATAAAGTGAAACAAAATGGCAATTCAGTTTAATTATCACGTTTATGTAGTTTAAGGTTCCTTAGGCTAACAAGTGTGTTTTTACCTGCACTGGTGCCGATCCAGAGCAGATCTTTACATGCCAGCAATGCTGTGATTCTCAGACAGGCAGCTTTGTGCTGTCTGATGATGGCATCTGCACCTGAATGGATAGAAAGAAAAGATAGTGGGAGAGTGGAGATGGGATGGAGGTCAGGGGAGAATAAGTGGTGAGGATGAAGGAAGGAGTAAAGGTGAGAGACAGAAAGAGTGAAGTGGGGATTAAAATTGAGGGAGCGGAGAAAGAAGAATAAAGAAAAAGCTCCTGCATATGAGAACTGTCCAGAATAAAATAATATACACATTTATGTCACTCGTGTGCTCATATTCCCTGTGTGTTTACCTGCAAGCATTTTATGCACAGCAGGTGCCACGTCCACCTCTGTGAGGCTCTCCAGGGTCTGAGCGTGGTACAGTTTGACCTGCGCACTGCCCTGCAACGCCAACCACACACCCTGACCGTACGCCACCATGCAAGTCACGCACCGACTGCTGTCTGTGCCCACCTGGAACCAGTGCTGAGAGGGAGAGAACAATTGTCACACACACACTCACACACACACACACACACTAATTGTTCCGTTTGCCTTGTGGTTTATTCACTCGTACACACATCTGTCCATCTTTCTACCTACCTCTTGTACCAGTGTAGTTGTGTTGATAATAAGGACTCTGTTCTGTGAGCCACACCACAGCTTTCCTCCTACAGGAACCATTTTGGTGACAGGGCTACTGGGCGTGCCCAGAACCAATGTCTGAGAAGACTGAGAGTCCCAGAAACTACCTGCAGAGAGAGATTATGGGGGATTATACAGATATATTACAAAGAAAACAGAAACATTATTAAGTTGTTTTCAACTTAAAAACAATATATATATATATTAAACTTCCTTTTCTTGTCTTGTATGTAGACGGTAGACTTGAAAATTTAATTTATATCTTTAAATGATGCGTGTGGAAGCAAGCGGGATAACTTTTGAAACAGGCAACGATAATGTCAGCACTCCCAATGGGTGGAGACTAGCATGGCTATACGGTAGCAGCAATTTCAACAAAATGTTGCAGAGAAAAAAGCTTTGGCTACCACAGAAACTAAATCAAAAGGAGCCAAAAGCGGCCCAACTCGCTCCACATGCCCAGTTTACCTGCTTCTCTCTGATAGACGATCAACTCTCCATTGGCCAAGGACACAAACACTTTGTTGTCCAAATACCTATAAGGAAAGAAATGTCAAAATGAAAAAAAAAGGAAAATTATAATTTGTGGAGCATACAATGAATGAGATAAAAATAGTAATGATACAAAGATATCCTGTTAGGTAGCAGAAACGGGAAAGCTGAGGCCGACAGGAGACAAACCTGACACAACACATTCGAACCCAGCTGCATCAAATAGCTTTCCATCCACTTTTCCTCCAACTTACTCACTCCACATTTTTAATCTTCTAACACAGCATAAGTTCCACTATTATTTTAGTTTTTTTTAAAGGTAAAGTCGAGGCCAAGAAGGTAACTCACAGTACACAGAGGATGGAGGCTGAGTGTTGCATCTTCATGCTGTTCTTACGGTTACGGATGTTGTCCGAGGACTGGTACACATGGATGCTAACAGAAACAAAAGCATTATAGGAGATTAGGTGATGAAATCAGCCCACCAATAAGTGAGTAAGCTATTTCTGTGTAAAAATACAAAATGAAAGTTAATTTGCGAGTAGGTTTGTTGATATGTCCATAATGGGAATGGTCCATACAAGTCTTTAAAGTCTCATAACTTTTGTTCATTCTTAAGATCGAAGGTTTATGGTGTGTGTCTGCCTGTGTGTGTGTGTGTGTGTGTATATATATCACACACCATCCATCCTCTGTGCCCAGCCACACAGAGCTCTGGTAGGCCTCCGGGTCGATGCTGAGCAGGTCCTCCAGGCTCGCCCTGGTGAACGAGCCCCGGGAGGAGCGGCGCATGGCGCGGCCGTCCATAGGGCTCTCTGTGTGGGCGCGACTTCCGCCGCCAACCCCCAATATTCCCGGAGCTCCGTAGGAGCTCGCCACTGGGAACTCCTGCTCCTCCTCACTGCTGGTGGTCTCTGTAGCCATGTCCTTTGAGCCCGTGCCCTCGTCATCTTAGAGTGGGAAATGAGAAAGAATAGAATAAGTGTATACAGTAAGTGTGTGTGCGACTGGAGTGTTTTTTTTATACTCACTGCCATAGCTGGATGATATGGTGGAGTGACTGGCCTGACTCTGTAGAGTGGAGGAAGGGCTGGGTGAATCCTCATCATCCGTGTCATCACTGTCAAAAGGAACAAGCTCCGCCCCTGGTCCTGGAAACAATCAGTTGATCAGTGAAAAAATGTATACAACGGAAAACTGCAGTACATACAGGTACAATACAAGTCCATGTAATTCACAATGGCTAATATTAAATAGGATAGGACTATAGCAGCTTACGGTTTACAACCCAGTTTGTTTTAAAAGTAGGATCTCTTGCTGCTTCTCATCTTGTAAAACCTTTATGGACCAACCTGTAGGTCGCTCCGTCAGCTCCAGAGATGAATGAGAGATAGATATATGGAGCTGCTGCTGGGTGGGACCAGGTGCTCCGGAGGCAGTGGCCAGCCTGGGCTCTGATCCACGCTCCCTACGAGGTGAAGAATCATTGGTTAATGGTACAGAATATAAATGAAGTCAATAACCCAGCCAGGTGCAACGTAACTGGGGTTTTAATGCAATCGTGTGTGTGTGTGTATACTGACCTTCCCTTGAGTCCTGGTACCGCAGCGATACATATGATTCTCGCTGAGCAGACAGCGATACAGGCCTCAACTGTTGGCTCATCTTTGATGTTCAACAGACACACCTGGGGAGAGAAAACATCACCACTGCATCAGTCAAACTACTTCACCATCAGAAAGCATATGGAATCAAAGGATCGGCTCTGTAATTAGTGAATGTTTATTGTCACCTAAAGCTTATTGGTTACTAAATTACAGAACCATTTGCAGTATTTTCTCACACCTGGCCCACGTATCCATCGCTGTTACACACCCACACCTCCCAGCCACTGTCAGGACTGCTGTGGCTGGGAGAGGCACACGAAAACTGGAAACAAACAGCAATACATGAGTGGAGAGGACTTTCGTACATCCGTAAAGAGAGCTTGTCTACCGGTATGAACGGATTTAAATGACATAAATCATGAATCTGCTGCTCTCACCTGCATTCCACTACGTGTCTTCATAATAGGAATGGCCTTCAGGAACTCTGGGTCCCACTGGTCCTTATTCATTGCTAAACACAATGACACATAAGTTAAGCGTAAGGAAGCTTGTGAAAATGACAAGAAAAAAATATTTTAGATGCTTAATGCAGCTGGGCAATAAACCACTGCATCCACATGCTGCTGCTATGACTGTCTTTGTCTACTGTACCTAACAAGCTAGAGTGCAGAAAATAATATTTAGCTTTTTCACTGACCTAGCTTCTTCTTGGCGTCTTCAAAGGCCTGTTCAAAGTTGGACCGAGTGTCAGGCGAGGTGAACTCGAAGATGAAGTTGCTCTCAGCGGAGGCCGTGGTGAACTCCAGCTTTGTGGGCAGGAAGGTCATGCTGAAGGCCAGAGACTGCTTCTCAGACAGCTCCCTGTGCACTGACGCCATCAGATCCTTTATCACTTCGTCGAGGGACTGAAAGAGATGGAAACAACAACAAAAAGATCAAGACCATTAGATGTTGTACCACACCACAAAACAGAACACAATAAGACAGATCGAAGTGTGTGTGTGTGTGTGTGTGTGTGTTTGTGTGTGTGTATATATATATATATATATATATATATATATATATAAATACACAGTACCTGGTGTGGGAAGCTGAGGGTCTCAGACAGTTTGCTGATCTGACCCAGAGTGCTGAGATCCTCGTCTAATCGACTTATCATCTTCTGGATGGTCTCCTTGTTTGTTGCCTGAGTGGGGCCTGGGGCAGAGATTTATTTCAATTAAAGTGTTTAAGGACTGAACACTATCATAAAAAAATCATAAGGAAAACCCCCCCGATAATATCTAATTTTAATACTGATGGATCAGGCAACACACAGTTATATGAAGAAAAAATGAAATGACAATATTGGCAGTTGTATGTGTGCGATCTATAGATGGAGCCTTACTTTTCACCACCTCCACGTCCTCCAGGGGAAGCTTCCACAGGAACTTGTATTTACTGGAAGTATCAATCACACTCGCAGCAGAGTATCTGAGAGTGAGAGCGAAAAGCAGAAGAAGAGACAGAAAAAAAGAAAAAGGTCAATACTAAGACGTATTGGCAAACATTGTAGAAAGCATGGCCTGTTGTACAACACCAGGGGGCAGTGTGGTTTGGAAACTATATTATGACGGCGTGTGTGTGTGTGTGTGTGTGTGTGTGTGTGTGTGTGTGTGTGTGTGTGTGTGTGTGTGTGTGTGTGTGTGTGTGTGTGTGTGTGTGTGTGTGTGTGTGTGTGTGTGTGTTCTTGTTTAACTATGTTCGTGGGGTCCAAAAACCGGGAATACACTATACTTGTGGGGTCTGGACAGCTTTGTGGGGCCAAAATGTTGGACCCCACAACTTTAAAGGGCTGTTTGAGGGTTAAGACTTGGTTTTAGGGTTAGGGTTAGAATCAGGATATGGGTAGGGTGAGGGTAATGGTTAAGGTTAGGCATTTAGTTGTGATGGTTAAGGTTAGGGTAAGGGGCTAGGGAATGCATTATGTCAATGACGGGTCCCCA